>NC_081344.1:56146956-56167451 GCF_029784015.1 Lycium ferocissimum
TAAATCGATGAAACGAACGACCCATCTTCCAAAACAATTGCACCACGTTGTAGAGGACCCTTGAATTAGTAGGAATACAACAAGAAAATAATTTTTGGGACAAGATTTCAAAGGTCCCTTCTTCTTCCTCCTATGGCCGAATGGCCTAGTCTTTTTTTTCTCCTTCTCTCTTTGTTCTTCTTTCTCAATTTGTCTTGAATCTTCTCAAGTCAAAAATGATGCATGTGTTTTATTGCTAACTCCCAAGTGGGGCCCACTATGGCCGGCCACCTTGGTGATTTTTTTCTTTTCCTCTTCCCTTTTTTTTTGTCCACATTTTTGGTAACTTCATGAAACTAATTTTTTTGAAGTTCCAATTTTGCCCTTGGCCTTTTCCAATATTTCCACATCCAAAATTTTCATAACCAACTTATATACTAAACGTAGTCAAAACATAATCTTGTCCCTATCTTGTTACAATCACCTCAAATTATCCGAACGGCGGAAATACGGGTTATATAACAATAGGCCCGCGCAGCGTGTTGCCCGGCCATATAGGCGCGGTGTAATATCATCATATGCTCATCATAGTATGCTCATCATTATATACTTATCATAACTCATCATAATGCATGCATAGGGATTCACAGATAATCATACTTTATCGGGGTGACATAAGGTCGTGGACCCCCGATTTCATTATGGAGCATTCATGAACATTCTGCCTCACCTTGAAGGAATTAGCATATAAGGTGAGTGTATAAAATAATCAACATCAATGAATTATGGATAGCTCCATTAGCTTTATAGGAACTTCATATCATGAACTATAGCTTCTTTAGACCTTAACTCATCATTATCAATTATCACACTTGTGCCTTATCTCTCTTCTTTATCTTTTACATGTGTAGCTCCTTGTAGTCATGGACTCCTCGTCATTTCTATCGTGCTCACAATATATCTCTTATCTTTCTCTTGTATGGCTATTTATGAACGTGGGCTCTTAGTTCTTCGAAATTTTGAAGATTCATGGAGGAGGAGGAAAATCATGCCTTGAAAGGAAAGAGACAAACATCATAAAATGGGTCTAGCAACAATGAATACTAGCAAAGGATCATATGAAGGTCATTAGCTTGTAGAAATCTTGTATCATAAGTCTTAGGATCTCTAGACTTGGGCTCATCATCATATTTATAACATACCTCTTAACTTCATCTCATGAGAGCTCTTTATAATGTAGACTCATCATTCCGATACATACATATATATAGAGAAGTCATAGAAAGATAGGAGGATTCATACCATAGAGTCATGCCTTAGAAAGAAAGGACTAGCCTCACATACCTTTGTCGTTTGACTATTCGATTGCTTGCTCGTTCTCCTTTAATGCACACGTTCTACCTTCAAGAGGATTCGTATCGACATTAGCTAAATATTTATAAAGACGTGCTTACTAAAGCTAGAGAAAATTGGGCAGCGTTTCCTTTGTTTATACTACTTCCCCTCATATTCCATATCAACTCCCAACATTCATAGCAACAATCACAATATCACTAACAACAATCGTCATTCATTTACATTATTCATATTTAACAATTTCACTCCAATTCTCCATAATCATGACCAAGATTCGCTATCGTGTTCTTTCTCATACAATAATTATCCCATGTTGTAAATGTCATTTATAACGTATTTATAATCTCAACATATCCATTTTTATGATTCATTCCAACTACTACTCAACAATAGCACTATTCACCCATTTTATGACCCATTTTCTATACTCTTCTACAATCTAAGTGTTTCAACTTATTAACAGTTCAAACATCATGAAAATACCATGAAACTTACCTTAGATAACATAGAAACAAGCCTTGAGTGGGAGTATTCTTCTAGCAGCAAAACCACCTTCACCTTTCTTGAGATTTCTTGAGTTGGATGACTTTAGTGAGGTTCCATACACTTGATTCGCTTCATTTCTTGTTATTGATCTTTGATTTCCTTGGTTTTCTTGTGGATGAAATATATGGAAGGTTCTAGAGATCTTGAGAAGTTGAAGAAAAGTGTGGAAATGAAATAAATGAAATGGGAGCATCCTTATATAATTGAACTAAGTTCAGCCCGTCGGGACTTCCACGGACTGTTCCACGGTCCGTGGAACATAATACCATCACATGTGAACTGGTCGTGGTTCATGACCAGCCAGCCACCATCTCTGGCTGGCAGTTCCATGGACTCATCCACGGTCCGTGGATCATGGTGCTTGTCCGTGGAACATGGTCGTGGAACTCACAGTTCCACCGAAGTTGTTCCCGTCGTCTCGTTTGATCTCCAATCCTTATGGAACCTTCTTAATACTTGTTTATCACTTCATTAGAAATCTAGGGGATGTTATAGCTCTTCTCTAAAACATTATTAAGACACCATTAACTCGATACGCGTAACTTTGCCCGACGCTCAACTTATAACTCGTTTTACTTAACAACTTTCTTTCCTCAACTCGAATGTCTTTGAAAATCTTAATTAGGACCATCTAATACTATTTCTTACTTGTCCAAACCTCGTGTATATCATTCCCCTTGTTAGTCTATCCACTGTATGCTAAGGGGAAATTTCCCGAGGTATAACAGCGGTGGTGTTTGTAACGTAGGTTGTGTGTAGTAAACGAGCACAGGGTTGTATGGTGTAGGTAGGTAGGCATTTGGTGGTAGTAATTGATAGAATTCGACTAGAGATCTTAGTTCCTCTCTCTTTTGGGTTTTTGGGCTAGGAGTATGGGAAAGGTTTTCCACGTCCTCTTTCTTTTTCCTAGAAGGCCCCACAGTGCTTTGTCCGACAGCTTTGCTAGCCACGCTTATGATCCTTCCGGATTTGAGACCATCTTCTATGGCCTCTCCCATTTTTACTTGTTCAGAAAATGGCTCTTTGGCCATTGGCAGCATTCGATCATAGAAGTTCGTTGATTGTGACCGGATAAAAACGGAGACTAGTTCTTCCTCGCTCATTGGCAGTTGTACTCGGGAGGCTTTGGCTCTCCATCTACTCGCATACTCGCGGTAGTTTTATGTTGACTTTTGCTTGAATTTCTCCAAGTAATATCGGTCAGGCACTGTTTCAACGTTGAATCGAAACCTTTCCATAAAAGATCCCGCCATGTCTTCCCACGTGGCCCATTGGTGCATGTCTTGAGTGGTGAACCATTTGGAGGCCTCTCTTGTCAGACTTCGGCTGAATATCTCATGATAAGTCTTTGGTTGTTCCGACACCGACCAATTGGTTGCAATAGGCACGTAAATGGGGCCTTCGAATTTCCCGTTCCATTGAACATTTCAAATTTGGGCACTTTGAAACCCTCAGGAAAATCCAAGCTTGGATACATACAGATATCAACGTAGCTCAATCCCGTTGCCTTACGGGTAGCTCTCGTGGATTGTTCAAGTATTTTAGCCATTTTGTGCTCTATTTCTTTGTCGCGTCTGTCTTGTTCCGCTCTCCAAGCCCTTTGCATCTCGTCATAATAGTTAAGTTCTTGATGATTTGGGGAGAAGGCGCTTGGGGTAAGAGAAGTATGGAAAGAAACGGTTGGGTGTGCGGGATGGCTTTTAGGTGTATGGGTATTTTTTACAGTTGGTGGGGAAATGGTGCCTGGGCATATAGTGGAGTTAAGGTGGGTGTGTTGTGGTGCCTGGTATGACGGCACTGAATGGATGGCTCTAAGGATTTGAACAGTGTTGAGTGGTGGTAGGGTGTGGTACGACGTACCACAGCGAGTTGGTTCAGTAGTGAGTGGGTTTTGGGTGGATGACATTGTTCCAATAGGGTAGGGAAAATGGTCGGGTAGTGGTGAACTTAGAGATGGAAAAGGTAGAGGAGGCCTTCTTACCTCAGCATATGTTTCTTTAGCCTATTCAACTCTTGTGACCTTCTCCTGAAGGTCAACAACTTTCTTCAGCAGCATGTATATCACGTCCTCGGAGTGCGAGGGTTCTTTTGGGTTTAGTGGGGGTGCGCTTGTTTTTCGAAGTACCAACCATTGCTGCTTTGTCTTTGTCTTGTTGGGAAAGGGATGCGATTGCAGGTTTTGATCTAGTGAAGTATGCCAGTGTGGAACAACACGGATCAACCCTTTCTATAAGAGGAAAATAACTCAAAAGCAAATGACGTTAGTTCGTTAGACAATAACAAAAAGCAAAATGTCACACGTAGTTGGTACATAGAGCACACAGAATTCATGTAGTTGATCTAAATGCTTGATTGAACTCCGTTATGAGGTTTTTGGGTATTTTGGCTTCTCTTAAGTCATTTTGGATTTTGGTATGTCAGTCTATGGTTGATTTTCTTTTAGACGATCTTCTTGATGCTTGCTTACGCTAAATAACTATGGGAAAATAACATATTTATATGATATAGGGATCGAGTCTTACGTAGATTTCCTACACATCCCTCCACAGGGAATCAGGCCCTTTCGTAGTTCGGCTTACATAGAAAATATTTTCCTAAACCTATACTACCCAAAGGCTTCCCAGACCAGGCCCGATAAGGGCTTCCTACGTATCCCTCCTTGGGACATCAGGTCAGACATAGTTTTTTTTTACATATAAATAAAAAAGGGGAGGAGGACAAACTTTAAAATTATAAGAAAGGACCCTCCCTTAAGTCTAACCAAAAGGTAACCTCTTCTTGAGATCCAAACGGGTTGTTGTCCTTACAACCGTTTGTTCCTTGCAACTGTTTGTTTGGCCGGAGGCCCTACTTCCTAATAATAGGGTGGGAGTACTACCCAGATCTCCCCATTATGGACGAAGTGCTCCAATTCAAATTTGAAGGCTTCATATTCTTCAATATCATGCCCCCGTGCTCCCAAATGGAACAAGCAAATTCTTTGTTGACTTAGCCCACCCGATGAGGGTTTTCAAACTGCCTTGACTTGACGGACCTTCTTGGTGCTTGCTACTGAAAGATACTGGCATGCGAGTCCTTAAAGATGGTAAAGTTGTAACGCCAAATGTGGGTGTCCAAAGTGATTCCTTTATTTGGAGTGACCGTGTCATAGACCCACAAAGATTAAGGTCCCCATAACTTGTGGATTGTCTTGTCATCAATCATTCTCACGATCCTTCTTCTCAGGGCCAAGCACTCATCCGTAGTGTGACCGGGTTGATTTTTGTGGAAAGGAAACCTCTTGTATGCGTAGATCGGAGAGCAAGGTAGTAAGTTCTCATAGCTAGCACATGCGACCCCAACACTCTTCATTTTTTCAAAAACCTCTTTGTATCGCACTTGCTTCAGCATGAAAAGATAAGGACAAGCAATGGCCTTAAGGGCGATTGCCCACTAAGTTGGTGATGGTAGGCGAACGGGTTCTTAGGTTACATCATTGTTCTTGTCTTGGGCCGCAGAGGCAGCGGTGGTGGCCTGTTTAGATGGCCAGGTTTGCTCTTGCGGTTCGGACTCCTCTTTGGGATCCTCATCCTCTTCCTCAAGAGTTTTAGTTTTGACTATTAGAGGCACATAGCCTTGTGCCATTCCCTTGGCCTTGTCTGATAGGATCTCTGGGTAATGCTCCAATTTTGTAGTCTCTTTTGGTGGATTCTCAACTAGGTCCAAAATTGTTACACCCCGTACCTTCGAAGAAGCACTTATTAATTTGAAACATAAGTACGTTGAGTTATGGTTAAGTAAAACCACTTCGAAATATAAGGAGCAAGCATTATTAAGTATATTTAATGAGTGAAGAATGTATATAAGGCATACCAGAGGGTTGTATAAGGAATTGAGTGAAAGAAATGGAGTAGTACGACTTTGGAGAAAGGATGGGTAATGTTTTGTGTGAAAATTTTGGTCCAACTTGAGGGACGAATATCTCTTAGCATAGCAAGTGTTTTGAAGTGAAACAAAAGTCTAAAATGAAGTTCGTCGAGTCTAATTCTCAGTGCAACAAACCGCTTGTCGATAGGACATCGGAGTAGAGAATTATGGATGTTACAAGTTGGGATGGCAGGCTAGGAAAGTAGCTTGCGCGAACGCACTGAGCAAATTTCACGCTCGGGCAAGGGATGAAGATTTTATGATCTGAGCATAAGACTATATATATATATATATGACATTTGGAGACCGTATGGTGTAAATTAGTTCATACGTTACTTGATGCAAAGCCCCCGTAACTGTAAGCTAAGGTGGGGCCCACATTTTGGGATTTTATAAAAGACATATGAAAAGTTATAAGAGTAGTACATGGGAAGTTGAGTAGGTCTTAAGAAGGACCCTTAAGCTAAATGTGAGCATAAGCCCTCTAAAAGGATGATTTAAGGAAACATTTTCGGATGATCTGACTTGGTGGGGCCAAAACGCTATTATAACTGTGGAATTTGGAAACATACCAAGAATGAAAGTTGTAGATACTTGAAAGATCTTTCCAACCGTAGGCCGTGGATCCTCATACAACATTAGGATCAAAAGTTATGACCTTTTTACTGAACGAACGCGTAGGCAGAAAATTAAGCCTACGCGAACACGCCAGAAGGCACCGCGAACGTGCTGAACACTTTTTGAGTCGGTGCAGGCAGCTTCGAAAATGTTATATAAAGGGTCTTGTCCCTTTATTTTCAGACCAAACACCCATAAATGTTCCCAAAAACTCTGGAGAGTTCTCCCAACCTCCAACTATCAAATTTTAGCCCGGATCAAGTATAATTTCCGAATTCCAGTCCAGACAACGTATAGTTGTGATTACAAAATCGTATAACGGCATGCGGTGGCTTAAGCTCAAGGCGGAGAAGTGAATATATAGCAATATTACCAAGGGAAAGGTATGAATCTCTTCCTATTTACGTCAATACCGGTTTATTCGCCAAGTTAGCGTAGTTAATAATTGTATGGTGGGTTAATTAGTTACGAAAGTTGGAAAACAGCGTGTGGGCTATTCTATGGAATACTTTGGTGTTTGAAATGATGCTACTGATGTTGGTATTGTTGTGATTGTTGTTGGTTGTGGAATTGAGAATTTGGGCTAGGCATATAAACAGGGGAGATGCTGCCCGATTTTCGGTAAAATATAGAATAGTTTGATTTGAAACTTGGAATAAGTGTGAGATAAAGAGGCTAAAATTAGTGTGAATCCTCTCGAATGTAGAGTTGCGATCTCGGACGCATAGGCGTAGCCAATAGGAGGTTGAACATGTATGTTAAGGCTCGTCCCTTTCTTTCAAAGGCATGATTCCTATGGTATGATTTCGTAAATATTTCTGTAACCCTTCTCGTTTCCAAAAACTAAAAGTCCATGGTTCTTAAATCTTCCCATGATGTCGAGGATAAGAATGATTTGATGATGGTGACAACGATAATGATGATTTTGTGTTTCAAGAACTCAAGTTTATGATTTCAAAGCGAATATAAGAATGTGGAGCTACTTCTAGATTTTCTCAATTTTATTAATTGATGATGACTCTACTTCTAAAGGCTCCAAAGTGTATGTAAAGTTACCCCTTCTTTCTTTTTGGCATGAACTACATAAAGTGAGCGAACGACGAACATACATGACTCCAACGAACTCTAATTCTCAGTGGTACTTGACGTGATAGTTGTCTTTGATTCTCGAAGTGTTGGTTCATTCTGATTATTCTATTGAGTCTCAGATGATGATTTAGTTTGCATATGGTTTCTCATGATATTCTACTCGTGCATACCGTTAATATATCATTAACCGAGTCTCAGACCGGGTACGTAATCGTGTATAGTTTCATTGCATTGTTCACCGAGTCCCTCACTAGAGGGCCGGGTACAGTATCTATATAATTGTTTCACCGAGTCTCTCACTAGAGGGCCGGGTACGGTATATATATATGATGACTTCACCGAGTCCCTCACTAGAGGGCCGGGTACGGTATGTATATGATGATTTCACCGAGTCCCTCACTAGAGGGCCGGGTACGGTATATATATGATTATTTCACCGAGTCCCTCACTAGAGGGCCGGGTACGGTATATTATATATATATACATGACTCTCATCTCATAAGGTACAGATGCTTTGGTATTTCTTGATTATCATACTTGTCTGCTAGCATCTTTTACTCAGTCATGATCTTCCTTACTGTACTTCATGCTTTACATACTCAGTACATTTTCCATAATGACCCCCTTTCTTCGGGGGCTGCGTTTCATGCCCGCAGGTACAGATACTCAGCTTGATGATCCTCCAGCTTAGGACTGCTACTCAGTTGCTTGGAGAGCTCTATTGTTCCGGAGCTTGAGTCATTTGGTACAAATCCTTTGGTATAGGTTTTGTTATACTCTTAGAGGTCTGTAGACATATGTGGGTTGTGTATTCATGTTTTGGTTAGCTATATCGATGTAGTTCGTTTTGGATATTCCCGTGTATAGTTGCAGCCTTGTCGGCTTGCGTATTTTGTTCTGTTTGGTTAGCTGTGGCTTTTCAAGAGACAGGTTCTTTTGATGTATGACATGATGATTTTACAGCGTGCTTTTACAGATTGTCATATTGTTTTTAGTTTCGGTCTGATTATATTTAGCAGGCTCGTATACGGGTGTCTAGTCCGGGCACTAATCACGACCCATCGGTTTGGGTCATGACAAAAGTGGTATCAGAGCAGTTCATCCTCGGAGTGTCTACAGACCGTGTCTAGTAGAGTCTTGTTTATCGGTGTGTTGTGCACCACATCTATAAACAGGAAGCTACAAGACATTTACGATGTAGCTTTATTTCTATCTTAGATCGTGCGATGAGAGCCAAGTCATAGGAAATGAAATTCCTTGTACTAACCCTTAATTTCAGCAGAAGAATGGTGTTGACTAAGGAAGAGGATGACGATATGGGGATTACAGAGACGACAAAAGTTGAACGAATTAGTACAGAGGCAAGTAATGGTAAAAAGGATTATAAGTCAGATATGATAAGAATGTTGCATGTATTATTGAAATGTATAGCCTATGAATGGAAGAGAAAGTGACCAGGGAAATATACAAGGACGATTGATAAAAGTTCAAGTATATTCTGAATTCTGACGCATGAGGTAAGTTTCGTCATCTTTGTATTTTTGTTCGATATTGAGAGCCTTGTGAGGCTAAGGTGTGTTACGTATGTGTATATTTGGCCTTGTGAGGCATTGCATGTATTTTTTGGGCTGCGTGCAGGAGTTGGATAGTAAGAAGTATAGGGAAACTCTGTCAAAATTTTCCTAAAATTTAAGGAGGAAAACCAAGGATTTAAGAGATAACAAAGATTATATGTATGTGATTGCTACAGATTGATTAAAGGGAAAGTATAGGACACATTGATATGGGATGATAAAATAAAGATGACGCCACAAGTGGACATCAGGCATCAGTTATTTGAATCAAAGGTACTATTCCGGCTGGACAGATAGTTGGGCACATCACTACTTCGAGTATACCCATAAATTTCGATCGAGAATGGCAATGAAATACAACACTATAAGGTAAAACCTTTAAGGGGGGAAACAAGTAAGCTTGAGTACGAGCAAAAGGACTGACTAAGGTATTGGAGGAATTATGACACCCGACAATGGGGCAATCGAAAAGTAATAAGGAGTTATGAAGCAAGACGAGCTAAGGAAATGCAAGGAGAAGACATGAAAGTAGACAGAGATAAGATCGCAAGAAAAGGATTCAAGGATATTGCGCTGATCAAAACGAGCTGGTGACAATGAACCCTTGTAAAATTTCAAGTCGCTAGTTATATCAATTGCGAGGGGATATGACATAGAACCATACAAACAATCGCCATGATGAGATGGCTAACAGAATGGTGCAAGCATGATGAGGAGGACACTTCACTCTACAGCCCTCCAGACCAAGAGGAGGACTGGCCGGCTACTGGTATATAAGTCTTTTATTGGAACTTTTTATGTACGTACAACTATTGCAGGATACCATTGATAGTTGACAAATGGAAGTTTTGAAGGGACCGGTAACCAAAGTATTTATAGATTATTGCGGCTAAGAAGTTTTAACGCTACAAGGAATCTTAACATTTAGGAATGGAAAAGCGATTGTATATGTTAATTGATGGCTTGTCATCGGGAGTTCCAAAGGCTAAAATAGCATTTGCTTCGTCGAAAGAGTAAGAAATCCTTTTAATTTGGAGGGAGATGCATTACGAGAATTTATTGGAATCCGTTAGAGTTTCAGCTTGTTCTAGGTTGTGTGATAAAGGTCACGCAGTAGGGTGGATGCGATCATACCAGCACTAACGCACCAGATCCCATTAGCACTCCAAGGTTAAGCGTGCTGGGGTGAGAGTAATACTAGGATGGGTAACCCCCCGAAAAGTGTACTAAAAGTCTTACAAATTCAGAGATAAGGGACAGATGAGAAGCTAGAGTAGCCTAAGGGAAATTGGAGTATGTGGAGTGGTTGGAAACCTTAAGAGGTCGCGAAGGACAAGGCGGACTAGATCGGTGGCGAGAAAGAAGGTGCATCACAGCTCTAGAATTAGGATGAGTTCGAATAGTATTTGGAGATACTTTGTAAGTGAGGGCTTAGTAACCACATATATGTATGAGTACGATATCCCATATGTGACCGCGCCAAATTGGTATGTGTGTCCCAGCAACCGACGCTGCTATATACTGAAGGCATTAATCAAACAGGGTATTAAGTCCAAGTAACAAATGCTACAAGATAAGTTGATGCTATTTCCACTACAGGTTAGAATTGGAAAGTCCTAATGCCATAACGCCAGGGAAAGGAAGAAAGTAAGTATATAGAAAGCAAAAGGGTTAGAATGTCTTAAGTGTAAGGAACGAGGGAGAGTGAAGTTTCCAAGAGTGACGACGGGCAAAGCAAGGGACTATTTGAATGAGGTTCGAAGGTAGGCATACGAAAGGGATAAAGTGTGGTAGTATGGAAACAAAAGAAGAATGTGTGGGGTCAGAGAACAGACTTTGATAATTGGGACTAAAGGATAGTAATCACCAATAGGGATGGAAAGTAAGAGAATGAATGATCAGGCCTTGCAACGATGCTAAGAGACTTCCAGCTCTTGAGAGGTATATAAAGCGATAAATGTGTAGTCATATTGACATGGTTACCTCGGACACGAAGGAGCCTTCCTAAAAGATAGTTTAAGAATAGAGCGGATTTGCACTTTTAAAGGAATATTTCATGGACTTCAGGGTCGAAAGAAGAGAGTATAATGCAGGGATTTTACGATACGAACAAGAGGTGGCAGAACACTGGAAGAACTACAACGTATAGGTGGGACGCAAATAAGTAGTCAAGGAAGATTTCGGATAAGTGAGCTAAGTGAATAAAAAGATTGATAGTGAAAGTGGAAGAATGTAGCATATTAACTTCTAATGATCTATTATAGACGTAAAGTGAAACCAGAAACCCAGAGGAAAAAAAAAGAAGAAAGAATTTCAGTGATAATGGTTGTGGAGGAAAACGAGGGATAAAAAAGGAACAAACTGTGACCAAACATTCCGTAAAATGTTTGATGGATTCCAATGTTCCCATTAACCCGTTTATTCGAGAAATGTTCTGTCATAAAAGGGTGGAAGTCGAAAGGCCTTAAAGAAGGCAGCGAGAATGGATCTGTAATGCATAAGCGCTTCGTCTAGATGCAAAACAAGCTATACGATGAGAGAATTCCAGTATTAGGAAAGACCAAACGATTTGGAAGATCGTTAGGGTTGGCCAATGACTACTGGTACTCGGTAGTTATTAGTGTGCAAGAACACCCTTAAAAAGGGAGGGGGGGGGGGAAGAGCAGATCTAATTTTGAAACGAGGTGTAGCACTGTTAAAATTCCAAAGAAAGAAAGATGCTAGCTTAAAGAGGCCAAGATTCAGGACGTAATGGCATATCAAGGATGTATTAAGAGGGAGCAGAAATGAATTAAAGATAAGCAATCCACAAGCAGGTATGAAAAGAAATTAAAGTGGATCAAGAGAATACTTCATGTGGGTGTGAGATATGATATTTCTAGACCAGGGAAATTTGTGCCGCATCTAAGTAGGCAGCGACTTATTCTAAAGAGAAATAAAGGGAGTAAGAAAGCTCTGCAAGCTAACCACAAAGAGAATGACGAAATGGAATGACGAAATGGATGATGAGTACAAAGAACACTTTGGATAACAATGGAAGAAAATATTGATATTAAAAGAGAAATATGAGAATCTTAACAAAAGGATAGTAACGGTAAGCGATGTGGCGATCTCTAAAAAGAGGAAGAACGATGTGGGTGTAGAAGGAATGGCAGCAGCATCACCAGAAACTAGAAGGTATATCGCGGGTCGCTAACTATACTGAGCATAAGGGTATGTATTGTTGAATTATATGAACCACCAGCGTAAGGTTATGCCCCGCAGATGGGAATGGATACCGGAAAGCCAACAAGGAATGACAGCTAACTCAGTGATCACTGGAATAAGGAAGTCAAGGGTAAGTATACCGTACCGATGTTGGAAAAAAAAATCGTGGTAAAGTGAGAATTTCCCTAACTTCATAATTATAAGTTATATTGCGAGATTTGTGGCAAAGGAATTAAAGGGAGAGTTTTGACAAGAACTCGAAGATACTGTGAGCTATAGACCAGTTCGAACTATGATTATTGGTTTATTGCAATATATAATCCTGCTACAAGGAATAATAGAGATGGTAATCGAACAATTTTCAATAAAGATATTAAGGATCGGCACGCTACAACATTCGAGGTCGAATGTTTTTAAGGGGAGAAGGATGTTACACCCCGTACCTTCGAAGAAGCACTTATCAATTTGAAACATAAGTACGTTGAGTTATGGTTAAGTAAAACCACTTTGGAATATAAGGAGCAAGCATTATTAAGTATATTTAATGGGTGAAGAATGTATATAAGGCATACCGAAGGGTTTTATAAGGAATTGAGTGACAGAAATGGAGTAGTACGACTTTGGAGAAAGGATGGGTAATGTTTTGTGTGAAAATTTTGATCCAATTTGAGGGACGAATATCTCTTACCATACGAAGTGTTTTGAAGTGAAGCAAAAGTCTAAAATGAAGTTCGTCGAGTCTAGTTCTCAATGCAATAAACCGCTCATCGATAGGACATCGGAGTAGAGAATTATGGATGTTACAAGTTGGGATGGCAGGCTAGGAAAGTAGCTTGCGCGAACGCGCCAAGGAGTGGCGCGAACGTGCAGAAGGCCAAGGGCCAACTCATAGCGAACGCGCGCGAGCAAATTTTAGGCTCGGGCAAGGTATGAAGATTTTATGATCTGAGCATAAGACTCTATATATATATATATATATATATATATATATATATGACATTTGAAGACCGTATGGTGTAAATTAGTTCATACGTTACTTGATGCAAAGCCCCCGTAACTGTAAGCTAAGGTGGGGCCCACATTTTGGGGTTTTATAAAGGACATATAAAAAGTTATAAGAGCAATACAAGGGAAGTTGAGCAAGTCTTAAGAAGGACCCTTAAGCTAAATGTGAGCATAAGCCCTCTAAAAGGATGATTTAAGGAAACATTTTCGGATGATCTGACTTGGTGGGGCCAAAACGCTATTATAACTGTGGAATTTGGAAAAATACCAAGAATGAAAGTTGTAGATACTTGAAATATCTTTCCAACCGTAGGTCGTGGGCCCTCATAAGACATTGGGATCAAAAGTTATGACCTTTTTACTGAACGAACGCGCAGGCAGAAAATTAAGCCTGCGCGAACGCGCTGAACACTTTTTGAGTCGGTGCAGGCAGCTTCTAAAATGTTATATAAAGGGGCTTATCCCCTTATTTTCAGACCAAACACCCCTAAATGTTCCCAAAAACTCTGGAGAGTTCTCCCAACCTCCAACTATCAAATTTTAGCCCGGATCAAGTATAATTTCCGAATTCCAATCCAGACAACGTATAGTTGTGAATACAAAATCATATAACGGCACATGGTGGCTTAAGCTGAAGGAGGAGAAGTGAATATATAGCAATATTACCAAGGGAAAGGTATGAATCTCTTCCTATTTACGTCAATACCGGTTTATTCGCCAAGTTAGCGAAGTTAATAATTGTATGGTGGGTTAATTAGTTACGAAAGTTGGAAAACAGCGTGTGGGCTGTTCTATGGAATCCTTTGGTGTTTGAAATGATGCTACTGATGTTGGTATTGTTGTGATTGTTGTTTGTTGTTAAATTGAGAATTCGGGCTAGGCATATAAACAGGGGAGATGCTGCCCGTTTTTCGACAAAATATAGAATCGTTTGATTTGAAACTTGGAATAAGTGTCCGATAAAGAGGCTAACATTAGTGTGAATTCTCTCGAATGTAGACTTGCGAGCTCGGACGCATAGGCGTAGCCAATAGGAGGTTGAACAGGTATGTTAAGGCTCGTCCCTTTCTTTCAAAGGCATGATTCCTATGGTATGATTTCATAAATGTTTCCGTAACCCTTCTCGTTTCCAAAAACTAAAAGTCTATGGTTCTTAAAGCTTCCCATGATGTCGAGGATAAGAATGATTTGATGATGGTGACAACGGTAATGATGATTTTGTGTTTTAAGAACTCAAGTTTATGATTTCAAAGCGAATATGAGAATGTGGAGCTACTTCTAGATTTTCTCGATTTTACTCATTGATGATGACTCTACTTCTAAAGGCTCCAAAGTGTATGTAAAGTTACCCCTTATTCCGTTTTGGCATGAACTACATAAAGTGAGCGAACGACGAACATACATGACTCCAATGAACTCTAATTCTCAGTGGTACTTGACGTGATAGTTGTCTTTGATTCTCAAGAGTTGGTTCATTCTGATTAATCTATTGAGTCTTAGATGATGATTTAGTTTGCATATGGTTGCTCATGATATTCTACTCGTGCATACCGTTAATATATCATTCACCGAGTTCGGGGCCGGGTACGTAATCGTGTAAAGTTTCATTGCATTGTTCATCGAGTCCCTCACTAAAGGGCCGGGTAGGGTATATATATGATTATTTCACCGAGTCTCTCACTAGAGGGCCGGGTACGGTATATATATATATGATGACTTCACCGAGTCCCTCACTAGAGGGTCGGGTACGATATGTATATGATGATTTCACCGAGTCCCTCACTAGAGGGCCGGGTACCGTATAAATATGATTATTTCACCGAGTCCCTCACTATAGGGCCGGGTACGGTATATTATATATATATATGCATGACTCTCATCTCATAAGGTACAGATGCTTTGGTATTTCTTGATTATCATACTTGTCTCCTATCATCTTTTACTCAGTCATGATCTTCATTACTGTACTTCATGCTTTACATACTCAGTACATTTTTGTCATCGACCCCACCTTCGCGGTCGCGTTTCGTGCCGCGAGTGCGGATACTCGGCTTGGTGATCCTCCACCTTAGGACTACTACTCGGTACACTTAGAGCTCCATTGTTCCGGAGCTTGAGTCATTTGGTACAAATCCTGTGGTATAGGTTTTGTTATACTCTTAGAGGTCTGTAGATATATATGGGTTGTGTATTCATGTTTTGGTCAGCTATATCGATGTAGTTCGTTTTGGATATTCCCGTGTATAGTGGCAGCCTTGTCGGCTTGCGTATTTTGTTATGTTTGGTTAGCTGTGGCTTCTCAAGAGATAGGTTCTTTTTGATGTATAACATGATGAGTTTACAGCGTGCTTTTACAGATTGTCATATTATTTTCCGTTTCGGTCTGATTATATTTAGCAGGTTCGTAAACGGGTGTCTAGTCCGGGAACTAGTCATGACCCATCGGTTTGGGTCGTGACAAAAATTTGGTCGGCCTCTTTGATCTTGGCTCGGACCAATTTGACCTTTTTTTCTAGTCGGTGAATCTTTCTAATTAAGGATCCTTCATTTTCGCTAACAGTGTTGCTTTGACTTCTTCGCTCGTCCATTGATAGCAAATCAACCTTTTTTAAGAGGTGCAAACGGTTAGTTTTCTATGTTCATGGTTTCGGGTAATTGGCATTTCCTTGTGTTTTTCTTTGGGATAGTGATTAGAACATGGGATCAACCAATCATTCAAATGAAATACATGAAAGACGTAAGCATTTAACCATATAATCATGCGATAAGTTATTCTAGTCGCGTTTCTAAAGTAGTCAAACTAGTCGATTTGAAACATGAATGTGCCATTTGCATCAAACCATTACCCCATAAATGATAGTTTCATTAATAATATTTGTCACGACCCAACCACGTAGGCCGTGACTAGTGCCCGAGCTGGACACTCGTATACACCTGTTACTATAATCGTTCACAACTAGCATAATAAAGAACTCATATATATAAAAAGGCAAGACGTCGTCTCAAAACTGTCACATATATATATACACATCACGACAACTGTCTCCCCGAGGAATTACAACTTTCAACGACGACGTCGTACGCATAAATATGCAAGGCTATTATAATATAGGGGAACGTCCCGCCATACACAAGCCAACAAGGCTATCACAACACACGGCTTTATATATATATATATATATATATATATATATATATATATATATATATATATATATCGCAAGCCGACAAGGCCATATACACACAATATCTCAAGACATATATATACGCAAGCCGACAAGGCTACCACTACGAATGGGAACGCCCAAAACATAAGTCATACGGACACAGAACACGAACTATATACAAACCCACACATATGTCTACAGACCTCTAAGAGTAACAACAGTATCATATGACGGGACAGGGCCCCGCCGTACCCCTGGATAGACACATATATACAACAAAAGGATCTGTACCAAAAAGCTAGGCTCCGGAACAAGGGAGCACTCCAAGATAGCTGAATGGATATCCTAATGTCACACCCTGAATCCGATAGGGTGTGATGGGCACCCGACCCTTACTTAGGACCGAGCGAACCCGCAGATTCTCGGATACACACAATCATACTGGGCCCGCAAAACATGTCAAAATGCGTAAGGAAAATTTTTTCGGAAAACAAACATGCCTTTCACCCTTTTCAAATCAAATAGAACCTGTAACCATAACAAATCTGTACCCACATTAAATTCATAACACAATACATAATGATACATCGGCTTACGTAGCCGCTTACGAACAGACATCTCATACACACAACACTGTCTGCAAAGTCTCTACTAACATCTCGGATACCATACAAGCACTCGGACTCGGCAGCATTCCGGAAGTAATGGAACTCGCCAATCCAGCTGGAACATCTTCTGCTAACATCACCTACTCATCCATGGGTACCTGCGTGGCATGAAACGCAGCCCCCCGAAGAAAGGGGGTCAGTACGGAATATGTACTGAGTATGCAAAGCAGAAAGTACAGAAAATGAAGTCGTAATAACCCAATTACCTAAGTACTTACATCCGATACATAAATCATACATACTCATACCGAACACATCATAATACGTCATACGAGATAACATTAACCGATGTGGATTTGCCTAAACCAATGTGGGATTTGCCTCGTCATTGGGTTTGCCCCACCATCGGCGAACAAACTCATCATATCATCATACATCATCACATATCAAATGCGGTCCATAGGACCGGCGGACGAACGTGGTCGCCACCCTATCTGGCGCCACAGCACAGCATAACACCAGAAGTTTCAAATCTCCGTACAACCCCGAACATAGCACACCATCACAACATATCATAAGCCATATCACAGCATAACTCCATAAACGGAACCCGGCCCTATGGCGAGGTCTCGGGAACCGTAACACGGATAACACCGAGTATATCATAGTGCGCACGATCATATACGGCCGGGATCCCGGTGAAAGAGGTAACACAACGCACGAGCAGATCGTAAGTAACCACACGCATATCAGACATCATCACAGACTCAACCGAATGATCAAAACGAACCCTCTTTTTGAAAATCCAAAACCATAGTCAAATCAAGTTTTCTCCCGAATCTCGCTCGGGATATGTCAAACCGAACTTCAGAAACCGTTGTGACGTATCAAAATCATGGGCATAAAATCCTTATTTCCAACTCGACAGATAAATAAATAATCATGCTTGGGACCGGAAAAGTGGTCGTATTAAATTCCTTTTAACAAAATAGGTCATTTAAAACCAACATAGAAAAGTCACGGGACCCACGGACGAGCGTCAACCCAATCCGGGCCCGCCTATAAAGGTTTAAGTCTTTACTCGTCATGAAATCGTTTGCGAAGAAATCAAAGCGATCCGAGCTCTCTATTGAAAGTTACGGTCGTTCGTAGTTTTGAAATCGTTTAGGAACATATTTCTTTTGAAAACAAAACTCTTTTGAAAATATAACTCTTTCGCAACCTTAGAAATTTAATCACAAAAAAAGACGTAAGGATCATAACTCGACCGCATTAAGGATACAACTATCAATAAAACATATAAAAATCGCTTACGCAGCATTTCAAACTCAATCATACCCAAGGCATGCGGACCATACTAAGGATGCCAACATCAAAGCAAATACGAATCACAAACATACTCGAAATTTACGAATGGAGTTACCCCGAGGCACAAATCATGTCATACCCTAATCCCGTCTAAGACATGCCAAAAGAAAAGAAGGGTAAGCTTCACATACCTGGTTTGCTTCCTAGGCTAATCCAAACTCAAATCTCGGCTGCTCAAAATCTACAACAACATCAATATGCATCGAACATTAGCCATAAGCGTCGAAGAATTCAATTCCAAGCCATTACTTTATTTACAGAAATTTTGGCAGCACTTCCCCTGTAAATTCAACAACCCCGAGATTCCAACTCGGCCAAATTCATCAACAACAATACCAACAAACATTCTAACAACATCAACCATTCAAACATGACTCAATAACATTTCCAACAATCCAAATAATATGCCATAGAACCCAAAACCTTCCCAACTCAACATGAACAACCATAACATATTTCTTCCTTCCAAATTCATAATTTACACCAACAACAATTCCAACAATACCAACATTAACCATAATATTTCCAATTTCAAAATACTTCATAAACATTCCATATGGTATTTGTCCCATATTTCCATCACGAGAACCATTTTATAACGATTTTACGAATTCCTTCTCCGTAAATAAACCAATATTAACACAAATAGAAAGAGATTCATACCTTTCCCTCGATAATAATGCTATATATTTACTCCTCCACCTTGAACTTAAGCCACAAAGCCTCACTACGCAGTTTTGAAGCCGCAACTATACGCTGTCCGGACCGGAATTTGAGAATTATACCTGGTTTCGGGCTAAAAGTTAGTGGTGAAAGGTTGGGGAATTTTCTAGAATATTAGGGATGTTTTTGGTCTGATTTTTTTGGCTGAAAATGTGGGGTTAAGCCCCTTTAAAAAGTCGCCGAAGTCACCGTAATGCGCGCGACCGCAGCGCATCTTGTACGGCCGATCCATCGTAGCCATCGTTCATCCGCGGAAATTATTTCGAGACCTAAAACTTTTATATACCGATCTCTTTATTTGCATACCAAGATATGTCCAAAACTCCATACAATCTGTATAACTTATTCAACATCCCAAACTTTTCCTTATTCCAAATTTACCCTTAATACTCCATACCAATGAAAAGATGAATATGCAACTTGTGCATTAAAACAAAAACAAAATCGGAAATTAAAAGTCTTATCCACAACTTGTCGCAATCCAACTTAAGATATTCCAACGTGCAAAATACGGGATATAACACCTAAGCTGGCGGATCACCAAAACGAGCGTCTGTACCTGCGTGCATGAAATGCGGCCGAAGAAAGAAATTCGACACGGAATATGTACTGAGCATGTAAAGCATAAAATATAGTAAACAGGATCATACTGAAATAAAGAGTATAGGAAACGAGTACAATAACCAGAAAACCACAAGGCTTACCTTTGAACATAAATCATGCGTGTCAATATCATACTCAACTCGTTATGGGATTTAGTGACATAATTAGATAATCATCATGTACATATGCATATATAACGTGTCTCGGCCCTCTAGTGAGGGACTCGGTGAATAGAATCATCATATACATATACATATAACGTGTCCCGGCCCTCTAGTGAGGGACTCGGTGAATAAAGCCATCATATGCCATCTGCAAGCCGCCATCCCCGTATCATCATATCATCATGTCATCATATCATCATATACATATACAAATAACGTGTCCCGTCCCTCTAGTGAGGGACTCGGTGAATAATGCAGTGGAACTGTGCACGAGAACATGTCCTGGCCCGGGACTCAGTGAAAGATGTAACAATATGCACGAGCAGAGTGGTAAGTAACCATATGCACCCAAATCATCTTTTGAGACTCAATAGATAAGTAGACTAATTAATTCTCGAGTGTCAGGATGATAACCATATTAAGTTCTCTCTAAATGTCATTACGAACTATATTAAGGAAAGTCTCAGGGATCATAGACATGTATCAAGTCAATACGAGACAACTTATGAAAGTTAAGGACATTATTCATTATAGAATCCTTTAGGAATAGGAACTTTTATGCATCATTTACTATTCAATCAC
>NC_081344.1:56167551-56257441 GCF_029784015.1 Lycium ferocissimum
TAAAGCCATCATATGCCATCCCGGCCGCCATCCCCGTATCATCATATCATCATGTCATCATATCATCGTATACATATACATATAACGTGTCCCGGCCCCTCTAGTGAGGGACTCGTGAATAATGCAGTGGAGCCGTGCACGAGAACATGTCCCGGCCCGGACTAGCTGAAAGATGTAACAATATGCACGAGCGTGAGTGGTAAGTAACCATATGCACCCAAATCATCTTTTGAGACTCAATAGATAAGTAGACTAATTACTTCTCGAGTGTCAGGATGATAACCATATTAATTTCTCTCTAAATGTCATTACGAACTATATTAAGGAAAGTCTCAGGGATCATAGACATGTATCAAGTCAATACGAGACTGCTTATGAAAGTTAAGGACATTATTCATTATAGAATCCTTTAGGAATAGGAACTTTTATGCATCATTTACTATTCAATCATATAAAAGACTCGAGGGAAATAGCTCGACTATCTTGAGAGTTCTAACATGAAAAAGTGAATAAGAATCATAAATCATGCTCGGAACTTGTGAATAGAATTACCCCAAGCTCATATCGTTTCATACTTACATCTAGGACATGCCAAAAGAAAGAAAGGATAGGCTTTACATACCTTTAGCGTTTACTCGCGACACAACACGTATATGCTGCCCAATAGTGTCTCAACCTATATTAAGACGTCAAGAACTACGATTAAACTACGAAGAGATTCAAAACGTATCCTAACGTTAATAATTCCTTTCGAGATAATTAGACGACGCTTCACTTATATCCAAACCAACTACATATAACCAAGCCAACATCACTAATCATACATTCAAGTATCAACCCGAGACTTATTCAAACATGACTTCACTCCGGACAGCCAGTATAACACTTCCAAAACAGCCCAACCAACACACAATACAACACATAATCTTCCAAGTTCAACAAGAATAACAACAACACATTCTTTTCTTCCAAATTCATGAACTATACCAACAATCCATACGTTACAATATTATCCATATAAACGTAAGAAACTATATTAACAACATACTAACTTCTACAACAACCCACCAACGATTTCAACTCCAATTTGAACCATCAACTACTTTCATTTTCATCACAAAATCCATAACAGAACAACCAAAATACCAAGCAAAATCAATTTACCACTTCCTACACAAGCAGCCCCTACACGGCTTCAACACCAACACACAAAGTTCCATGGATTTCATTTATTTCTACACACTACAACACGTACAAACCATCCATAATATATGCAAAAGAAGATTAAACTTTACCTTAACACTTCATCCTTCAATCGGCTGAAATTTGCAATTAAAATAACACTTGTTCTTGTTGCCTTAATGAACACTTTCACATCACAATTACCCTTCCAATCCAGCTAGAACACCTTGAAAATTAATTAGTTCTATCTCTAGGTTTCTTTCTATGTTGAAGATAGTAAATGGCTTCATTAGTCATCAAGTTTCCTTAAATATGATTCCTATAATGTGGACACATGTCCCACTCATGTCTTGAGCCAATCAAATTTGGCCAAGTCACGGGTGGGACCCACACGGCCACTTAATGACTAATTAGGATTAATTTAACATTAAAAATAATCCCTAATCCCCACTTAATAATCCAATCATGGTTAATTAATCCCTAATCTCCAATAATATTTCTATACCAAATAAAATTTATAAGCAACTTGTGCATTAAAACAAAATCGGAGGTTAAAAATCTCTACCTCGTATCCCAAAATAGTCTTGTCCTTAACTTGTCGCGATCAGCTTAAAATATCCCGACGTACAAAAATACGGGATATAACAATATTATCCCCCAAGGGATTACAAAATATCATAAAGCATAAAAAAATCATCAGAAATGTCCTTCGGTGGATGATGACGAAGCTCTCTCGATCCTTGCCTTTTTTACCCTTCCAAGGGCGGTCTAGATATAGAGATTAGTCGATGTCAACATAGCATCCATCAAAAATCCTTTGTCTGTGAAGGTCTTGGTGTGTTGTCATACATTGTCTTCTTCATTCGGTCATCGAGCTGTAACAGGAAATCTTGTGTGGAGTCCAACTCTTGTCTCAAGCTGTCTATGATGGTTTGATCATACTCAATCTTCTCCAATTATTTTGCATCCCTACCATCGGCTCGCCTTTGGATCAAACGAGCCTTGATATCGACTTTTGAAGATTTGTCTTGAATGCAATGATAGAGGATAGGACCAGGGCCAAGGGTGCCTTTTAAGCTGGCCTCTAACTAATCTCTATATTTTTCATCACAACCCGGGTTGAACCTATCTTGAGCTAAACTATCTGGACCCCAAATAATGCGACCATTCCATTCTCGGACTATGTTTCCACCCTTTTGGATATTGTCCTCTTCAAAATCGATTATGTACTCCCCTATGTTTCCTACATGGGGTATGATCTGGGCCTTACCAAACTGTCCCAGTACTAGGGCAGGCACATAAAGGCGGATCCCTTGGATTCCTATAAGTGGTATAAATGGACATTTTTTCCCTTTGACAACAATGGAATCAGATGTGAAATCAGCGAACATCCATAGTATGCTACCCTCTTTGAGCCTAGAGAAGAAGAATTCCCAACTTTTCTTAGTTTGCTGTCCTATGTTTGGTTAATGAGCGGAAAGGTCGTTTGCTCAAGTATTGAGTACCCCCGACCTTGCTCAAATTCTTGATGATCCACCATTGTTGGAGTACGTTACACCCTTGGAAGTAATAGTAATGATTTCGGCATATGTTTAAGGCTCGGTACATATCGGCAAGGATGATGGGGAATTGGTCAAAGTATTTGGTTTCCCCGTTTATGGTTATACCGTGAAGGATAGCATGGGTGAATGTAATGATTTGGGTATCTATGATTTGGTTTCTATCCTTCAGGAATACCATGAGTCCTAGTAAGCAAATGGCGAAGGCCAAAGGTTAGGTGGCTTCCCACTCGGTAAAGGATTTAAACTCTGTAGGATGTTCTAGAAATCCTTGTTGGGTCCCAAACCGTTTGTGTAACTGTCTAAAAGCTGGCCAAATATCAAATTTGCATGGATAAGGATAGAATTTGGAGGATTTGGTTGGAGGGAGGCTTATATGGGATAAGGAGGTTTTGGTCCGGTTTCTTTCTTCTTCTTAGGCTACTTCCGACATTGTCTATCACATCCCAAAGCTCCTCCAAAGTTGGGACCATCTCAATGTCATCCCCGAATCTGAATACCATTCTATCTCGGTCCCAATAGCTATTGATTATCTCGATCAACTCCCTACACCTGGTCATGAGTAACAAAGAGGGAAGGTTTCGTAAATACTTGGTCACTTTCCTTTGTTCCTCGGTATTCATCCAACCCTACCAAATTTTCAGCATATCTTATGCCTCGATAACCATGTCGAATTTCAGATTTGTATGCATCTACAAAATAAAACACAGTTAATTCCCCACCCCATGGACAATGGTTTAGCACATAGACACACAAAATGTTCCAATTAGCACATAGTGGGATGCAGTGTCTTTCGGGTCACAGACCGTCTTGACACAGGATGGTCTCCTTAATGAGTTTTAGATATGTCTCAAATATCCAAAACCCATCTAGGTCATTATACGCTAGTCCATTAGGATTTGGTTTGGCTCTATCCTAGTAAATGCTAGAGTGGCCTTTTCAAATTGACAGGGACCCGAGCGGACTACTCGGGGTGAACCGTTGTTGGTTGTTGGATGACTGTGTACAAACTCTGCATTCAACGTGTTCCAAGGAAAGGGTGTTTTGATTTTTTTTAGTGAAGGCTACACCACGAGCCTGCGTTTCCCCTTTGAAACCATGTTTTTTGCCAAAGGTGGCAGAGTTTATAATATGAATGCATGATAGTTTATATTTGTAAGAAAGTAAATAAGGAAGCAAATAATCACAATTATATCACATTATATTGAAACCCTTATTGTTAGAACCTAGAAAATCTCCAACGGAGTCGCCATCTGTTACGGTTCACTTTTAACTAATTAACCATTTTTAAAAAATGACCAATGCAAAAGATGAACCAATTGTTCAATTATAGCCTTACTTAACACATAGCAAACAATTGGCTATTTCAATTATAGCCACAATTAACGCAAACAAATAACAGGAAACCAATTTGTAGTCAATTTTGGAAATAATCGCAATTGTAGCCAAATAAATCATAGAATTGAGACATAATTGATTATCCATTTAATTAATCAATTTTCTTGATTTAATAGTAAAATATTTGTCAATTTAATATTTAATAATTTAAACAAATAATTGAATAATTGTTTTGCACTCTTTTGGATTAAATTTTGACAAACATCTTAATATTAATGATAAAATATGCAAATTATTTTGGTTTATAGAAATACATATCTCACTCCGTTTGTGATTCAAAAACTCTGAATAATTAAATAGAATTATTGGAGGTCAAAAATTATATGTCAAAAATTATTATGGTGTTAGATGTTTTATTCAGGCTTTTCATGTTTTAACTTATAATCTGCATTAGTACATGTCCTATGTTGATTCATCAAGCCATGTGGTTCGCTTGGTCAAATGCAGCAAGGCACTGAGTGCCGTGTTATGCCCAGGCCGTGGTTCGGAATGTGACAAAGCTTGGTATCAAAGCAATATGTTCAAGTGTCCTAGGGAGTCTATGAAACCGTGCATAGTAGAATCCTACTTATGGGTGTGAAAGCGCCACACTTATAATTGGGAGTCTATTGGCATCTAGAAAATGTTACCATTTTCTCTGCTCTAGATCGTGCCATGAATCTTTGAGCAATAAGTAACCTTCCCTTCATATCGAATTCCCGACATATCGAATGCACAAGCGACGAGCAGAAAATTCAAGGTCCAAGTGAGAATGATTGCCCATTGGGGTATAATCGTTGAGTGGATGTTGGTAACAGGTGAGACTGTAGATGATATTGAAAGTGGGACCAAATGCATAGTAATTACAGGCTAGAGCATAAAGCTTATCAGAAAGTACAAAAGCAGTTATCATGTTTTATGGTTATCAGTTTACCTCTGTTACCAATTGTACAGTCTTTCAGTTAGCAAGGTTATGATTATTCAGTACGCTAGTATTCAGTTATTTAGTTATTAGATCTCCAACTTTCAGTGTATCTAGATTCTTGTGACTTGTGAGTATACAGTGATGCCTATGGGTGCTAAAAAAAGTGTAAGTAACGATGACTATAGCAAAATCTTCACATATTATAAGTCCGGATTAAGACCCAAAACTTGTCAAATGACTCATGAAGTAATTTATCAGGCAGTAGTACCATTTGAAGGACAAGTTTATGCATGGTAGTATACATATTTTCTATACCTTACAAAATAATTTTATTTGGATTTTTGGGCCATGGAGCCACAAGTATGAGGATGATATCTCAGATTTAAGACCCTACGGGGTAACATGTTATAAAGTTAGCCGCAGCAGGCATTAATTGCTCACGATAGTTTTGAACAAAACAAGGCCAAAACTCCTCGGAGTCAGAAACGTTTGATATTACAAAAGATGTGTTTTTCGTACGACTCATGCACATGACTAAGAATATATGATGTACAGATTGAGAACCAAGAGTAGACGGTATTGAATTTTAGGAAATAATTTTAGTTTGTTCAAGTTTATTCAGATCAGGACTAGAAAGTACTACGTTAGTAAGTTACTATAAGAAGCATATATTATTATGAGATAAGAAGATGTGACAGTTCCCTCTTAGGTTATGTGAGTAAGTGTTTACCCCGGATGTGTATAGTATGATATGACTTTAAAGTGTATAGAAATTTCGGGGTTAGGTCTTCTAAATTTTTTCATTTGAGATAGATGACATTGCCCCAAGTGTGATCCATGCCTATAGTTCAGAAAAGATAGTATGCGACCGTAGAATAGGTCCAGATGATGAGGAAAGTTAGAAATAACCTTATTCTTCACTTTAGTTATTCAGAACATAATAAGAGAACATGATGCTGGCAAGTGGTTAGTAGAAGAATAGTAAGTAAGTTTTGAGTAGATATAGTGATTTAGTAATTTCAACAAGGCTAGTAGAGGTACAGTTTGATTTCCTAAGTCAGGTTAACACTAGTGAGTAGGTAACAGTTTGAATACACCGAATGCGTGTTAGAACCTAAAGAGTTTAAGTCAAACCCTAATTACAATGATAGTGGAAGAAGAAAATTAGCTCGGTAGTAAGAGAGATAACTATTAAAGAATAGTTTTTAAGAGTTATAAAAAGGGGTCTCCCTAAGACTGACAGTGTGAGCAAAGTTAAGTTGTTAAGACAGAATATGCCAGTTATGAATATGGGAGCACCTCATTCATGGAAGTAATTCAATTATTCCTAATAAGGAATATTGCTCAGAAGTGAGTCAAAAGATGAGTTATTAGTGATGTAAAGTACAAAAAATTGCAGAAGATAAGGAAAGTTAGTTGGATCCCAACGAGAGAGAAGGATCCAAAAGTATAAGACCTTAACCTTTAATCTAATGGAGAGATGTGTACATGGTTACTTAGTTGAATATTTTAAAACCCGAAAGGTTAGCATTATATATGAAAAACCTCAGTTCAGTAATGAGGGTATAATGAGTTAGTCTCCATAAGAAATGTGCCTCGGATGTAAAAGAAACATGAACTGAGTAGAATGATCATCGATTGACTTGTGTCAAGATCAATTATTATCGATTAAGACATCACAGAAAACCTATAAGATGATGCCCAGTTATGTGTCACAAGGGTAGTGCCATTGCACAAAACTATAATCTCTAGGGTGCTGGTCAAAGACTTAGCGCACAACAATACTATGAGTATTTCAGGAAGTGTCTCAAAAATAAATACAGTATGGGGAGTTTAGCTTATGTTGAGGAAGACAACAGAATCATGGTGAGAGAAGTTCATTGTTTAGAAAACCTAGGAGTTCAACTTTTGGACCCCGAATAAGTTAGAGTTGTTGTACAAAATAGAGCCAATATCCTCCTTAGTATCTGAGTGAAAGAAAATAGTTTCATGATACCTATTATTGGGGCTAAAGGAAGAGTATCACTGGCATAAATCTATGGCTTTCGAACAAAGGGGAGATGATGATACTCTAAGGTAGTAAGGAAAATTATTCGTCCTAGATGTAGATAGACGTAAAGAAAGGATCACGGCAGAGGCACACTATTTCAGATATTCTACCTAACCAAGATCCACGAAAATGTATCATGACCTTAAGAAAATGTATTGCTGGAATGAGATGAAGAAGAATGTAGCCGATTATGTGGATAAATGTCCAAATTGACAAAGAAGCGAAAGCCGATTCAGTAGAAAATTATGCCAAGTTTTATATATTCAGGAAATTTCCATATTCCATGAAACTCCAGTGTACATTAGATCAGATCGAGGTACCAAGTTCACTATGATTTTTTTTGTTTTGAAGTCTTTTCAGAAGGGATTGGGTACTATCTCAGCACATCTTTTTATTCTCAGATGGATGGCCAGGCAGAGCGCACTATTCAGGAACTTGATAATATGTTGAGGGAATGTGTTCTAGATGTTAAAGTTAATTGGGATGATCATTTTCCTATCATTGAGTTTGCTTATTTTAGTAGATATCATGCTGGTATCAATACGACACCGTTTAAATTCTTTATGGGCAAAGGTGTAAATTATTATTGGTTGGTTTGAAGTTGGTAAAATAGAATTTTTGGGACCAGAATTGGTCCACCAGGCTATGGAAAAAGTCAAATTGATTCAGGAGTGTTTGAAAACAGCTCAAAGTTGCCAGAAGTCCTATTCAGGTATGCGACGCAGAGATTTAGAATTCCATGTTAATGATTGGGTGTTCTTGAAAGTTTTGCCTATGAAGGTTGTTGTGAGATTTGGGACGACATGGAAGCTCAGTCCCCGATATGTTGGACCATACAGGATCCTGCGAAGAGTTGGTCAAGTGGCTTATGAGCTAGAGTTACCACCAGGGTTGGTTATTGTACACCCAGTATTTCATGTGACCAAGTCGAAGAAATTTATGGAGATCCATCTCTAGTTATTCCTACAGAATACAAAGCAATTAAAGATAGCCTATCCCGCGAAAAGATTCTAGTGACTATTCTTGATTGTCGAGTTTGCAAGTTGAGAACTAAGGAAGTCACTTCAGTGAAAGTGCTATAAAGTAACCAGAATGTGGAAAAGGCTACACAGGAAGCCACGTGAAGAGGAAATGAAGTGCACATATCTGCACTTATCAATGGACAAGCAGAAAATGTATAGGGTAAATACCTCAAGTTTTCAAATCTCATGTCAGTTCAGTGTTCAGATCCCATATCCGCTCAGCATTCAAATTCTCTCGTTGTAACATTTATGTTTTTGGCATTCAGATCTCATGTTATGATATCCATGTTTTCGCGTATTCAGATCTTATGTCAGTTTATCACTCATGTATCCATGTCACCCAGTATTTATGTATTTATGTCAATACAGTATTTATGTTTCATTTTATGCTCGCATCTATGTAATCAATTCATGTTCATGCTCATGTTCGAGTACTCATGTCATTCGTGCCTACAAATTCTTTTCCAAATCCCATGTACAGTATTCATGTACTCATTCAGTTCGCATATCCTTGTGATCATGTCAGACTGGTATCCATGACAGTTAGTATTTGCATATTCATGCCAGTTTAGTATTTATGTTAGTCAGGTCCATGTTTCAGTTACCCTGCAATGTCATGTCATGTGTATTATGATGCCTTGTAAAGCTTGTGTTGTACTTGGGTTAGCTGCCAAGTGTTTAAGAAATATTGGAATAGTCCTATCTACAAAGGAAACTCCACCGAAATTTCTTTAGAATTCCAGAGTTAGTCCCATTTCTAGGCACGACCCTCATTTGAGGACTAATGTTCCCAAGGGGGAGACAATATAAAACCCCTTACTTTTGGGGTAAGGTTTGACCCGTCATATGGGGATATAATAGAACCAATATAGGAGGTGTAGGAAGTGTTTTGAAACCTATAAAAGGCAAAAGAAGAGTACTTGGGAAAATTACAGTTAGAAGCTACACTACAACCATGTTTTCAAGCAAATTTGCAAAAGGTCTTACTTCAAGTGACTATAACCCTCTTATTAGGCGGGAATTTGGGAAAGATTCGTAGATGAAAGTTGTAGCCTTTGAAATACCTTTCCATCGATATAAGGATCAGGTCAAACAGATCTCTGTACAAAAAGTTATGTATGTTTTACTAAGGAGCTGCCAGTGGTGCTCGTTCAGGGCTCGCAATGCGAGTAGACTGGCATCCTAGGGCCATGTCATGATGTACGAGAAGCAAAGTGAAGCCCATAGCATGTGTGAGCATGAGCACACGCATGCACAGGCAAGGCAACACTCACTGTTGGGCACGCAACACGTCCGCCATGGCTTGCGATTACTGTAACCTTTTTAAGTGCATTGTTTTCCTGATTTTCCATTCTATTCTTCATTTCTTCAAGCCCTACCATGAATTTTCTCTCCTCTCCTCATCCTTCCCCATCTAGGTAAGGTTATTTCATGTATTTCTAAGTAATCCTAGCGATTATAGATGATTTCAAAGTGAAATCCTAGGGTTTTCTTGAAAACCCTTCTCAAGGATTCAAGTTCAGATTTTTGGGTTTTCTTGAAAACCCTTCTCAAGGATTCAAGTTTAGATTTTTGGGATTCTTATTCAAAATTTGGATTCTTCTTTGGGTGTTGTGGATCAATTAAGGTATTTGGGGCTTCTATCCACGAGTGGGAACATCTTTGTTCTTCCCCGCTCTACGTTTGATTCATGAACCACATTTTGCCTTAGATTTCTAGGGTATCTAGTATTAATTCATGATAAACCCTAGATATATGTTCTTATTACTTATATACAATGTATGTTAGGTTCGAACATGTTTCAGTGTTTATATTCATGAATGTCATTTTAATTTCCATAAATCTGTCCGTAATCTATGCAAACTCATGATTTGAAGTCCACGAGTTCTTAATTTCAAGTCATAACCCATGGTACTCTACTCCAAGGATTTTACATGATTTCCTTGTCTCATGAAAAATACATTTGATATATAGGCATATATTCATGTTAAACTATATACAAGTCACGTTTATGAAATCCATGGGTTCTCAGAAACAAGTCCCGAACCAATATTACTCCATGCTATGAATCTATATGTTTTCATGTTTCATACAAGTTATATTATATATCTATATACAAATTAGTTTATATATACAAATCATGTTTACAAGTCATGGGCTTTCCAGCCAACCATGTTCATGTTCATGTTTTTGGAAGTAACACAGCTTAGCAAGAAGGTTTAATACCTGAAACTACGTATGCCAACATAGAATAAGGATCACTAATATTTGGCACAAATATCTAGATTTCACGTCACTTTCCCTCTATTTCTTAGTACTTTAATGTTATATCCGGCATTTTTGCATATTCGGAAAATTCGAAATATTTTGACTTGTAAGGAACGAGGCCACATTTGGACCTTACTTAGTATGAATGTGTTGGTTATGAAAACATTGGTGCGAAAATACCGAGGAAGGCTAGGGGCAAAATTGGAAATTTGGAAAATAGTTGCATGAATTACAAGAAATGGACATGGAATAATTGGGCTTGGAAATTTTTTTTAAAAAAAAGAAGAAGCCCAACCGGCCATGGGGGTTGGCCCAAGCCCATGTTGAGTTAAATTTTAGTCAATATAAGGGATGACCATTATGATTCATCTTTTATTAACTAGAACATTCAAGAAAAAAAAAAGTAGAGGAGAGCAAGAAAGGAGGGCTACGGCCAAGGAAGAAAAAAAAAAAATTTTCCAAGCCTTCAACTTTGATTCAAAAATTATAATTCTCTCGTATTCCTACCAAGTCCAAGATTCTCTACAAAGTGGTATAATTATTTTGGCAAGGAAGGGACATTGGTGGCAAGGAGAATTCATTGGAAAAGGTAAGAATTTCTTGTTTCTTTTATGTTATAGAAGATTTATGGATGTTAGAGTGAATAAAGTTGAATGGAAATCATGGAATTATGATGTGTGTGTGTGCATGGCCGTGTGGTGCATGTGTGTGTTGTGGCCGTGTGGTGTCTTGCATGAAGGGAGATGGATTAAATTATTTAGTATGTTAATTGCGTTGTTGAAGTCTTGTGATGAAAATGGAAGGTTAATGGTTCTAGTGGGCATGAGAAATTGTTGTTAAGTGGTTGTCGGAAAGCATGTGATTTTAGTATAGTTTATGTAATTATGAAAATGAAGTTGTAAGATGCAAATTGTTGTTGTTGTAAATGAAATTGGAAGATAAGAATATGTTGTGGATGTTTATGTCGAAGGTTGGAAGTTTTGGATGAATTACGATTTTGGTGGAAAATTTGTATATTTTGTATATCTTGTGAAAACTTTGTAAAATGATATGGAATGCTTCCAAGTCGTATTGTAATGATCTTGATTAGTAAGGAATGTGAAATTATTAAGATGAGTTTGGAAGTAGGAAGTTGGAGTAGAAGCTGTTGCTTATGTAAAAAAAAAAAAAAAAAAGACTATTTATGCTATGTTGTGTTTTGCGGTGATTGTTATTGTTGTTGGTATTGTTGTTGGGTTGGTTGTTGATGTTTGGAGCCGAGTTGAATCTCGGGGATGTTGTATGTATAAGGGAGATGCTGCCCAAATTTTTGTAGAAAAATATAAGTTAAGATTCAAGTTCTAAAGGCTTGAAATTTGCTAATTGGCAAACATGACCATTTGTAGATTTTGGAGCAAACGGGATTTGAGTTTAAGCGAGCGTAAGGCGCCCATAAGGTATGTAAAGCCTACCTTTTCTTCTTTTGGCATGTCTTAGTCATACTAGGTCAAGATCGGAACCTCGGGGATAATTCTGCTCTTGGGAATCCGAGTTTGATTTGGCATACTATTCATTCAGCGCAATTGAACTATAATCCTTACATTTGGTTAAAGGAATGTTTAAACCTTTGTAACTTTCGCAAATGTATTTGAATCGCTCCGAAACTCTTATGGATGACCTTAGGGAGCCTAATGATTGTAATTTATGTCCGTCGCCTCGACTTGACCCGAGGTGGGCCCGCAAGTCCCGAGACTTCCCTTATTTGATTTGTTTGATTCATTTCCGCACGATATGAGAAGGAAGTGTTTGCCTATGACTATAAGGTTCGTTTGAAATGTCCTATAATGTTGTTTGAACGCTCATTACTATGAATGACACTAAATTTTTCCAAGAATGACCTACGATGTGTTTTTCAAAAAACTGATAAATTAAAAGTCCGTAACTTTGGTATGTTAGTTCTGATTAACTCGATACTCATTTTGAGCCTTCTGAGGCTAATGTATAAGTATTTTTGATATGCATATGGTTTCTGCACTACTCCGCTCGTGCCAATTATTATGACTTCGTTCGCCGGTGCCCGGGCCGGTTTTGTGATCGTGCGCTTTATGACACATTCGGCAGTATGATGTGTTACGATTTCCGAGACCTCGCCATAGGGCCGATTACCGTTTATGGTGTTATGATGTGATATGGCATCCGATATATTCGATGATTTGATGTATGTGATGTTATGATGTGTTCGGAGATGTACGGAGATTTGAAAACTTCTCGGAGTATGATGTGTTGTGGCACCGAGCGTCGGGTGACCACGTTCCTGAGCCCTATGCATGATTTTTATTTGCATTACACATTTGGTTTCCGCACAGGTCTGATCTGTCACTTCTGTATTTGTTTCTGTATCTTCTGACTCCAGTCATGATTTGAGTTACTGTACCTCCTGCTTTACATACTCAGTACTTCCTTCATACTGACCCCCTATTCTTCGGGGCGCGTTTCATGCCGCAGTACGTACGCTCGATTGGGTGATCCTCCGATTTAGGCTACCTATTCTGCGTACTTTGGAGTGCTCCCCTCGATCCGAGCCCACATTTGGTATATATGTTTTGCTATGCATATTCTCGCCACATTTTTACTGTTCGGGTACGGCGGGGCCCTGTCCCGTCATATGTTCGTATGTTCTGTTCTGTTTGTAGAGGCCTGTAGTCATATTTGTGGGTCGTGGGTCCGGTTTGTTCGTATATGATTCTGATTTGCGTCCTTAAGCGGCCCCGTTGTTGCTATGGCCGATATGGCCCACATGTTTGTATGTATGTGTATGTCTGGGCGATGTGCATTCCGCCGCCGATTTTGATATGATGATTACTCGCATGGGCGACCGCTTAGATAGCATTCGTTTCGGTATTTGTGTGATGTCGCTATCGATTCACCGGTACGAATAATATCTGTTAAATCTGGACATGCCCTTAATATGACAATCTGGTTCGTAAGTTTGTTTGGGTGCCTAAGTAGGGCACCAGTCACGGCCCACGGGGTTGGGTCGTGACATTTAATCGCATTCTTTATAGTGAAATTGTTGTATTCGAGCTTATGTTGGTATGTTTGAGTGTTTAGTTACAAGAAAATAGAATGAATAAACAGAGCAAAATTTGGTTGAAATTGGAGGAGTATCGTACTTGAACGAGATGTCGATAGGATCACACGACACTTAGAAGAAATCTGGTCACAGAAGGACCTTGTGCTTTGGCTAGGCGACGCGCACCCAGCGCGCATGCCCACCTTGGCGATTGACGTGAAACGCATATGCAGCACACGTCAATGTCCAGTTTTCTTAATTTGATTGGTATTTGGTTTTACTAATCACAGACTTTACCTTAGACTATAAATAGACGTTTTTTACATTGTAACCGACGGCTGAGACTTATTCTTGAGATTGTAAGCCATCGTTCTTAGGTTTATTTCTTTTCTTCTTAATTTTAGTCACAAAAACCTATGCTATCCATGAAATATTACATCTTTTCTTGAATCAGGAGTAGCTAAACGTTCTAATTCTAGGGTGTGGCAAAGACATGATAGTTGGTTTGATGACAATTTTTATCCATTGATTTTTCATCTTTTGGGTTACTTATTTATTCTTGTGCTTAATTGTTTAATTACTTGATCAATAGTTAAACACTATCTGTGGCTTGTAAATTGAACTTGAGAAAGAGAATTTGCATACGTAATAAGAATAAATAGGGCTTGTTCGTATTCACCTTAGGGTAATCGTTTCGCTATTGAGGATAGAGATATAACCCTTAGCCTTGCTTAGTTGGTTACGAATATTTAAATGCTTTCTTGTTATATTATGAGGATCATAGAGATATAAACATTAGAGTAGCTTGAATAGACTTGTGAGCAATTCGAGAGATACTCATAAAGTAAATATTAACCTGTCAACTAGTAATCAAGAAATAAAATAGGCAAAATTGTTAGAAGACTTAACTGGATTTTCGGAAGCCATGACCCTGGAAATCTTTCTCATCTGATAAACCTAAAAACTTCGTTGTAGACTTGATTTTTTCTGAATAATTTGTTTTCTTAATTTCTTGCAATTGATAATTTAGTTACAGCAAACTGTGAAATTGTCACTCTCTTGAATAGTTACAACGGAATTTCAAATAGTTAAACAATAAAAAGTATAAGTCTCTGTGAGTACGATATCTGAACTTTAATCCTATATTACTCTTACAACCAAGTATACTTGCATGTGCATTTGGGAGCAACAAGTTTTTGGAGTCGTTGCAGGGGCCTTAGAAAAATTTAATATTTTTCTAGTTTGAATTTTAATACTCTATTCAAGTTTTTTCTCTGGTTCTTTGGTTTACTTATGCTTCTCAAGTGATTTCTCTTGTTTATGCCAGGAACTCGAAGTCATGGGAAAGCATTAGCTGTCTTTGACCCAGAAATTGAAACAAGTTTACACAAGAAAAAAAGGCTGGCAGAAAAAATGAACGTGCTCTTGCTTTAGTTGACAACAGTGAAGTCGAGAACAGGGCAGTTGCAAAATTTGTTGAGACAACACAACAAAACTGAATTCCAGTGTATAATTTCGCTAGACCAAGTCTAGCGAATGTTGCTAAGGCTATTTTCAAGCTTGATATCGATGGGAACTTTGAGCAGAAAGAAGAAACGATTATGCAGCTGGTGCAGAACATATGCCAATATATGGATAAGCCTCTTGAAGACCCGCATATGCACTTAATGAGGTTCATCAAGGTGAGTAAGAATTTTAATTATAAGGATGTCTCCGATGACTATGTGAAGATGACATTGTTTTTGTTCTCATTGATTGGCAAAGAAAGGGAATGGCTACAAAATCTGCCTACCAGGTCCATTACCTGTAGCGACCCGTTAGGCCGTTACCAAAAGTTCCTGGATATTCATTTCCAAAATCATCTTTGATCAGTGTGAAGATAGGTTCATCTTCTAGAGATAATAAAAATGGAGGTTTCCAAAATTTTCAATGTCTAGGTTGATAAAATGGGATTCCTAAGCTTAAATTCTGGACATTCTTGGAAGGATCTTGTAAGTTCCTATTCTAGGAAGACTAACCAACCTCAAATTGATAATTTTCCTCTATTTTACTAATGGGTTACAAAGTGGGTTCTTGAGATAGGGATTTTATAAGGAAAAGAATATTATTTATGATTTTTGGAGTGAAGTTAGCAATGAAAACCAGATTATTATTCAAAAGGAACTTAGAAAAGTTAGTTGAGAATAGATTCTAATTTTACCCTTTCAAAGCTGTGGCTTTGTATAAAATTCCTAGAACTTGACCCTTGTTCTTTTGAGACTAATTGACATTCCTAAGACCCTCCGTCGTGAGTTGCAGTTCGGAGATGTGAAGATGAAGATCAAATGGATGTTTGTCGCACCTGCTCGGCCTCAAGGTAGGCTATGTCTTACTTGAGCAGACTCCGATTAGTATTTCATAATTATGCAATAGAAAGTGATGGAAAAAGCATGCCTAGGTCTTTGGACAAGAAGCTGGGATGGTTATTCTAGGTTGGTATTTGTTATTCAAGATTGTTGTGTGTATTATTTCATCTGTTTGCCTTGCTAGTTATGGGTGTTGGTTAGTATTATTTCATTGGGTTCTGTCCATTGAATAGGTACCATTGGTGTTTCTCGCTTTCCTTTGGGTTAGACTTCATGTAACGACCAAGCTCGTTTGGTCGTTATAGTCTTTTTGGTACTTTTGACCCTTCCTCGAGGTTGTTTAGCTCACATTTTACCTGAGGGGCCCATTGACATGGTTGTCGAGGTCTTTGGATATGATTTGGGTGATTTTTGGGAAATTTGGGTTTATAGCAAAAAGAGTTGACTCAAAGTTGACTTTTGGGTAAACAGACCTTTTTCGGGAATCCGTCGATTCGGAGATGTCCGAATGGTCTTAGAACTTGTGTGTATATTTGGTTTCATTGCCAATGAACTCGGGTGCATTTTGGGTCTAGGGTTAGGAAGTTAGTTTTGAAGTGTGTTCGTAGCGTGTTTTTATGTATGTTTGCATATATGGTATGTGAATAGGTGCCCTCGGATGATAGTCGGGATTTCGGGTTGAGATTGTGAAACTTGGAAGTTTTCTGGTGTCTGGTGCACCACTATGGCGGCACCAGCACCAAAGTAGCGGTGGCCATGCTGTTAAAACGCCCTAGTGCATTTACCAACTAGACGCCGCAGCGGTCTATGGGAGAACTACAGCGAGACCGCTGTAGCGGTCTAAATGTCGGAAAAGCGGGTGTCGGGTAGATAGATTCATTAAATAAGTGTTAAAAGCCCTAAGTCCCTCGTTCATTACTATTCCGACTTTAGAGCTATTGGGAGCATTTGAAGGAGATTCTTGGGGGAAAATCATTGTGGTAAGTGCTTCCACCTTTATTGCTATTCCATATTCCATTAATCACTGTAGGAATCCATTATCATGCTAGTTTCATTAAGAGATTGAAGATTAAAAGTCGGTTCGATAGGTTCTTCATTCTAGGCTATTAAACCTTGATTTATTGATTGGGTTAGCTTCATTAAGCATGGAATTGATGATTAGAATCTATTATTGCACGAATTAGTGGCTAAATTATGGAATTGGAAGTTAGGGTTTGTACCCAAGTCGGGGATTTTGCCTAGAATCCGAATTTAAGTGATTTGTTAGTTCTCCTAGCTTATAATTGATGGGAATTGATCACCTAGGACATTAATTTCAAGTTGAGACCTATAGATTCCTTATTCCATCTTTCTAGTTCATAAACCCCATTTCATAGGTTGGGATTTGGGTCTTGAATAGAAGTAAGGTTTGAATGATGTTTCTTCGTGATTCTAATTTCATGATTCAGATATGTTTAGACTTCTATTATCTCGAGGCTCGAAGGAAGGTAAAGACTAAGGTTTGACTATTGGAGACATTGTTGTTCGGCTCTTCAGGTAGGTTATAGTTTACCTTATGGTGAGACTTCGATTAGCAAAGCGTATGTTTAGATGATATTGTCGAAAAATGTATGTAAACCTTCGAGTGTGAAGTTGGGTTGGATATTATCTTAGGTTGGTCCTTGTTGTATGATTTGGGGGCTAGCCACCCCGTTGTGTTGTTTATTTATCTTGATCTATTTACTTGTTGGCTCATTGAGACATTGGGTATTTGTGACTAGTGATATATCATGGCTATGATATTGTGTTATTTTACTTGATTTATATTGAGATGAGAATGGTGATTCCATTGTGGCTTATTGTGTAGCCTTACTATTGATATTACTTGTGTGCCTGATATTACTTGTGTGCCATGTGTGATACTATTTTGGATTGAATCGGTTGTTAATATTAATTTGCATTGTATTCATACTCATTTCCATGAGACATTGATATATGTATGGTTATGGTACTGATGATGATAAGTGAGAGAGTGTAGCCTCCGAGGTCTTTGCCGAAGAGCGTAAAAGAGAGATGAGTGTACGTTGCCCGAGGTTTCTTAGCAGGAATGAATGAGTGATGATGCCTGGGGTTTCTTGCTGGGATCGAGATAGTGCTCATGATCCGAGGTCATTTTTCAGAGCGAGCGGTACACGGACTTCACGGTTCCGCCATGGGTCATGATCGCTAAGACGTGGAGTTATTCTGTTCAGGACATGTTGTACAAAGGTGCATATGCATTGCATTAATTATACATACATTATAGCATTGCATTGTACCTTTTCATTTCTGGTGATATGTTGTGATACTATCGTGATATACTGGTTCGGATTGATTAGTTGAGACTTAACACAGTTGGGCTTAGGTGCTATAACATAGGTGATGACTTGTTGTGAGATGATTGTGATGTACTCGTTTGGATTGATTAGACTGAGACTTGGCACAGTTGGGTTTAGATGCTATAACATAGGTGATGACTTGTTCTGTGGATATGGATTCGTATTGACTTGTACTTGTTTGTTTATATGTTTATCTTGCTTTGTTTTCTTTATATACGTTATCTAGTCTTAGTCGGCCTATGATACCTACAAGTACTTGTTGTTTGTACTGACCTGCACTTGCTGCATTCTTTTATTAATGTAGAGTACCAGGTGGGATCGACCTCTATTTCGCGTGGCTGATATTCGAGGATTGCTGATTTGAGTCTCTCAGGGTGAGCATGAGGACGTTCCCTGCCCGAAGACTCTTCCTTCTATTATGTCTTTATTTCTATCCCGAGACATGATTTTGAGACTATTTATGTATTACTATTATTTAGACTTATAGTATTTAGTTAGATGCTCTTATATGACTAGACCAGATACTGGGGTGTATTTCATTTACTTCCGCATTTTCTTATATTATTATCGTAAAACTTACACTATTCTATCTTCTTCCGCTTTATTTATGTTTTTATGATTGTTGGGATAAAAGTTCGCTTACTGAGGTGGGAAAGGTAGGGGCCCGCACGACTTAGTGAAAATGGGTCGTGACAAGTTGGTATCAGAGCCGTAGGTTACCCGATCTATAATATAAGAGCGTGAGTAGTAGAGTCTCGTGGATCGGTACGATAAGCTCCGTACTTATCTACGAGAGGCTATGGGACATTTAGGAAACTTTACTTTCTTTTATTCTTTCATGCTACTTTATTCTAATTGGTATCTAAAACAAATGAATTGGTATCTGATTCTTATCTCTTCTCTCATAGATGGTGAGGACTCGGGCCATAATAGCCTAGGATCAGGTGCCAGAGCCCGTAGTTGCGGCTGGCACTAGGGGACGAGTGACTGTCAGAGGACGTGGTCAAGCTAGAGGCCGCGGGGATGCACCTGCCAGGGGCAGGGCTCCTGCAGTAGGGCAGTGATGCGCAAGATCTCCGTCTCCAGAGCTTGAGGTTCAGCAGGTTTGAGACCAGGTGGTCGGGGATGTGGCTCCAGCACAGGCATACCCTGAGGCCACTTTAAAACAGATGATACAGGATACTGTAGCTTGTGTTCTACTGCATTTAGACTCCCAGCCGGCTGTCGGTGTTACTTCTCCGGGTGACGGATCACAGACTAGAGGTGAGGCATAGTACGCTGAGCAGAGGCAGACCTGTGCAGCGCATCCTACTGCGGTTGTAGTTCCACGGATGTATGCAGTGTCAGCCTCGAGAGATGATTTTAGACCCATGGCGGGCCCTGTTATGACCTTGACCGATCAGGAGCTGGTAGGGAGATTCACTGGTACTTCTGGAGAGGATGCATATGAGTTTATATTGGACATGCACGAGTTATTGCATAGGATGGGGATTGTTGAGACCCACGGGGTCGATTATGTGTCATACCAATTTCACTGAGACGCGGAGACCTGGTGGAGGTACTTTATTTCTTGCAGACCAGAGGGTTCTCCTCCAGTTACTTGGACCAGTTTCATCGGACCTTTCTTGAGAAGTACGTGCCTCGGGCTTTGAGAGAGGCATGTAGAGATAAGTTCCTCCACCTGTAGTAGAAGGGATTATCCGTAGATGCTTATGTGACTCGTTATTTGTGTTTATCCAGTTATTCAAAGACCCCTGATTCCTACTGAGCCCGACAGGATTCGATGATTTGTTGTGGGCTCGCTACTGCTCTTCAGATTCCATGCCTTCAGCTTGAGGCCATGGGTGCTTTCTCTCAGTCCATTGCATAGCATACGTCATTAGTTGAGGCTTCCAAGGCACGCACATTTGGAGGGGTTGGTGAGAAGAGGCAGCGATAGCTTGGGGGTTATGGTGGTTCCAGCTCGAAGGCCACTGGATTGTCTTCTAGGTAGTACCAGTCCTATTCCAGCCGCCCTGTGCAGTCAGTTTTTCAGGCTTCTTCTAGTGGGCCATCCAGGCAGAGAGCTTCAGAGAGCTCATTTTCTTGACCAGCAGACAGAGGTGTTCCATCTGGGTCTTCAGTTTTGGTCTATCAGGCTCTGCCTTCTAAGGCTTGTTTTATGGGTGGAGCGCTTGGTCATTATGCTCGAGATTGTCAGCAGCCCAGGCAGGGTTACCAGCCCAGAGGACTCTAGTATCATCAGGTAGCCAAGGTGGTTCTTCTTCAAGAGGCGGTGCTTAGTCAGGTCATTGTTGTCGACAGATTTCTAGGGGTAGGTCCCAGGCCGGTAGAGATGGGTCCCAGAGTTTGAGAGGTTGATCACAGTCTAGTCGTGGTGGGGTCCCGTGTTATTTGTTCCTAGGTAGACCCAAGGTGGAGGCCTCAGATGCTGTTAGTTCAAGTGCCGTTTCTATCTGATATAGAGTAGCATCTGTATTATTTGATCCTAGATCCACTTATTCATATGTGTCTGCATGTCATGCTGTTGGTTGGGACTTGACTTATGATAGCATAGTGGTACCTATTCATGTGTCTACTCCAGTCGGAGATTCTATTGTGGTTGATCGAGTTTATTGGTCATGCTTGGTTACTTTTATGGGTTATGACATGTGGGTAGACTTGATGATGATTGATATGGTGGATTTCGATATTATTCTGGGTATGACCTGGCTTTCTCTTTATCATGCGATCTTGGACTGTCATGCCAAGACAGTCACTTTAGCCATGCTGGGCATCCCTAGACTTAAGTAGAGGGGTACTCCTAGTCCCGCTTCGAAAAAGAATATTTCCTTTCTTCAGGCAAAGAAATTAGTCAACAAGGGGTGTTTAGCTTATCTAGCTCATGTGCGTGACACTACTGTTGCATCTCCACCCCTTGAGTCCATTCCTATTGTGAGCAAGTTCGCGGAGGTATTCTCGTCCGATCTGTCGGGTATGCCACCCGATCGCGATATTGACTTGGATCCAAGCACCCGCCCTATTTCTATTCCACCATATTGGATGGCACCTACCGAGTTGAGAGAGCTTAAGGAGCAGTTATAGGATTTATTGAGCAAGGGGTTCATTAGACAAAGTGTCTCCCCTTGGGGTGCTCTTATGTTGTTTGTGAGTAAGAAAGATGGATCTAGGGGGATGTGCATCGATTATCGCCCGAAAAGTTTACTATTTGTAACAAGTGTCCTATACCTCATATTGATGATCTATTTGACCAGCTTCAGGTTGCTTCAGTGTTCTCGAAGATTGACTTGCGTCTTTTCGAATGACATATGGACATTATGAGTTTCTGGTGATGTCATTTGGGCTTACCAATGCCCCGATTGCATTCATGACTTTGAAGAATGGTATTTTTAGGCCTTACCTTGAATCCTTTGTGATTGTGTTTATTGATGATATCTTGGTGTATTTCAAGAGTAGAGAGGACCATGAGAGCCATCATCGCACTGCACTTGGATTGTTGAAGAAGCATAGTTTGTTTGCTAAGTTTTCAAAGTGCGAATTTCGGTTGGAGCCCGTGGCGGTCTTGGGCCACGTTATGTCTAAGGACGGGATCATGGTTGATCCTCAGAAGATTGAGGCTGTGATGGATTGGGTGAGGCCCACTATTATGATCGAGATCCGTAGTTTCGTGGATTTGGCCAGTTACTACCCCAATTTTTGAAGGGTTTCGCTTCTATTGCTTTTTCATTGACCAGATTGACTCAAAAGGATGTTCCCTTCCAGTGATCCAATGATTGTGAGGAAAGCTTTCAAGAGCTCAAGACACTTTTGACTTCAGCCCTGATTTTGGCATTACCCGTGGAGGGCAAAGATTTCTCAGTTTATTGTGATGCATCTCGTGTGGGTTTGGGTGCTATTTTGATGCAGGAGTGCAGAGTTATAGCCTATGCTTCGCGTCAGTTGAAGATCCATGAGAGGAATTACCCTACCCATGATTTGGAGTTATTGGCTGTGATCTTCGCTTTTAAGATTTGGAGGCATTACTTCTATGGTGTCTATTGTGAGGTTTTCACCAATCACCATAGCCTTCAACACATGTTCACACAGAGAGATCTTAATTCCAGGTAGTGCCGATGGATGGAGCTCCTGAAGGACTTTGATATCTCGATTCTTTATCATTTAGGGAAGCCAATATTATTGCCGATGCCTTGAGTCGCAAGGCCACGAGTATGGGGAGGTTAGCTTGTTTAGATGTTTTTGAGCGTCCGTTGGCCATAGAGATTCAGAATCTGGCCATCAGTTTGGTTCGACTTGATATTTCATCCCCAGGCAGAGTTTTAGCTTGTGCAGAGGTGAGATCGTCTTTGTTGGATCAGATCAGGATTCATCAGTTTGAGGATGCTCAGTTGAGCAAGATTCGAGATAGGGATCTGAGAGGTGAGGCCAAGGAGGCCATTATTGATTCTGAGGGTACTTTGAGGATTAAAGGGCGCGTGTGCGTTCCTCGCGTTGGTGACTTGATTCATTTGATTTTGACTAAGGCCCATAGCCCTCGATATTCCATTCATCCGGGGGCGACTAAGATGTATCGTGATTTGAGGCAGCATTCCTGGTGGCGTCGTATGATGAGGCATCTAGTCGATTTTGTGGCTAAGTGTGGGAATTGTCAGCAAGTTAACTATGAGCACCAGCAACCCGGTAGTGTACTTCAGAGGATGCCCATTCCCGAGTAGAAGTGGGAGAGGATTGCCATGAATTTTGTTGTGGATCTTCCGAAGACCCTGGGTAAGTTTGATTTGAATTGGCTCATAGTTGATCGGTTGACTAAGTCCGCTCATTCATTCCAGTTTAGTTTTCTTATTCTGCGGAGAAGTTAGCCAAGTTGTACATTCGTGACATTATGAGATTACATAGGGTTCCCATTTCTATCATATCTGATCGGGGTAGTATCTTCACTTCCCATTTCTGGAGAGCTTTTCTTGATGAGTCGGGTACCCGAGTGGGTCTTAGTACAACTTTCGACCCCCAGACCAATGGGCAGTCCGAGTGGACCATTCAGGTGCTCGAGGATATGTTGAGGGCTTGCGTTATAGACTTTAGTGGTCATTGGGATCAGTACTTGCCGTTGGCATGGTTTGCGTATAACAAAGTTATCACTCGAGTATTGACATGGCGCCTTTTGAGGCTTTATATGGTAGGAGATGTAGATCTCTGGTTAGTTGGTTTGATGGATTTGAGGTTCTACCTTGGGGTACGGATCGATTGAGAGAGTCTCTTGAGAAGGTGAGGGTCATTCAGACCAAGCTTTTGGCAGCTCAGAGTCGACAGAAGTTGTATGCGGACCGAAAAGTTAAAGATTCAGAGTTCGCCATTGGTGATCAGGTTCTATTGAAGATTTCACACATGAAGGTTGTTATGAGATTTGGGAAGAGAGGTAAGTTAAGTCCGAGGTACATTGGGCCATTTGAGATCCTTTATCGTATGGGTGATATTGTTTCTGAGTTGGCCTTCCTACCAGGCTTGGCAGGTGTTCATCCAGTTTTCCATGTGTCTATGCCGAAGAAGTATCATGCCGATGGTACTTATATTATGCATTGGGACTTGGTATTGCTTAATGAGAATTTGACTTACGAGGAGGAGCCTAATGTAATTTTGGATAGGCAGGTTCGAAAGTTAAGGTCTAAGGAGATAGCTTCTATGAAGGTGCTATGGAAGAATCGTCCTGTTGAAGAGGCCACTTAGGAGAAATCTTCAATAGAACCTGATCACGAATGGATTGGGTTGCACGTTTCGCAACACTAATTATTGGATCGGGTTGTACGCCACAAAGAAGTACATGGACTTAGCGGTCCCCCATGGGTCATAACTGTCGGAGAGTAGACATCATCCGCCCAAAGCATGTGTGTATCATTGCATTGCATTTTCATTCATTTCATATTCTCATATTGTTGGTTTTGGCATTTTTATTGATATGTTGGTGACATTATGGACTTGATAGGGGTTCTTGTGATTATACTTCGGGTTTATGATGGTTTTGGGAAGGTAAGTCGAACTTGGTAATTTTCACTAGAAATGACATTCCGGGTTGTGTGAGAGGTGTGACCTTAAGCATATTCTAGCGGGATATTTCATCGGTAGGGTGAGTCGGTGGAACTAGGTTGGAATTCAAGGGAGTAGTAGTCGTACTGGACCCTTAAGTTGTGTATCATATTTGGGAGTGCTAGTGATTACCTCTAGTGTTGGGCTAATGATAGGTAGGGTTGAGATAGTGTTGGTGCATGGTAGATCATGAGAGGCTTATTATTCGGTTTGGTCCGGTTATGTTGGGGCTTATCCTACAACAGGTAGCCTTTGGGGTAGATTCTTCCTTGGTGAGTATTCATGGAGTGCAATGATGTTGGAGACGGTTCAATTGGTTGTATTATAGCTATGTAAATGGTAGGATCCCCTTTCTTACAATTTCTTTATTTGATTAAATTCTTGCCTACCATGCTTATCCGTTATTATTTATTGTTATTATGATTTTTTAATCGTTGTCGGCCTATGATGCTTACCAGTACGAATGTTGTACTGATTCTATTCTTGCTAAACCCTTTTTTGGGTGTAGATCTATTTCAGGTTGAGCTCGTGGTTTATTAGTTCTGGGGACGTGCCAGTGGTATCTCGAAGGCTCTGTTATCTTATTCCAACAGAGTTGTCCTATTATACTTAATTTTGTTTGGTTCCAGTTATAACTTAGAAGCTCTTGTACTGGTCCAGACCAGATTTTGGGAAATGTTTGTAAAGTCTTGTATACAATTTTACATTTATTAAATGGAAAATGATTTATCGATGAATTCTTTTATATTGTTCCTTTAAGGTGTGATTTGGGGTTAGCCTACTAGGTGGGAATAAGTAGGTGCCCGCACAGACCCAAATTTGGGTCGTGACATTACCTCTTGGCAGATTTTATCCAGCAAGTTCATCGAAAAGTTCTTTTCATCCAGGAAGACGAAGGAGCTAAGAGGGAAAATTGCTAATTTCACTCAGAAAGATTCTGAATCTCTACCACAGACGTGGTAGAGGTACAAGGGCTACTTGAGAGACTGTCCAAATTACATACAACCAAAGGAGATCATCGAGCACTACTTTGTGGAGGGGCTGAGGCATGACTCTAGAGCATTATTGAATGCTTCAGCTCAGGGCCAGATTTTGACCAAAACATATGATGAGATAGAAGCTCTTCTGGATGTAATGTCCGAAGGTAATCAGGAGTACTCAGAACGAAGTCGGTCAAGAGTAACACAAAAAGCTGCTGGAGTGTTTTAAGTAGATGATATTACTGCTATTCGAGCAAACCTTGGTCAACTCTTTCATGCTACTAACAGGTTGGCCAATGATCCATTCGAGAATCGGGTGCAAGTAAATTGCGATTATTGTGGCAGAGATCACCTGTTCGCAAAAACGTCCTTCAAATCTTGCGAACCCAAAATTCGTTTACTATATGGGACACCAGAATCAGGGTGGTGGAAATATGTTCGGAAACAAATATAATTCAAATTACCTAAACAACTATAAAAATCCTTATGGGCAGCAAGTGAGTAACGCTCTAGAAGAAACAATGAAGCAAAAGATATCTCAGAACAAGCAAATGACTCAGCAGCAGCAGCAACTATCAATGAAATGCAGAAATCCATCCATGAGCTAGAACATCAGATGGGCCAAATGGAAGTTTCTTAATCTGTCAGACCATAGGGTGCTCTTCCAAGCAATACTGAAAAGAATATGAAAGAACAACTTTGTTGTTTCTTTGAGGAATGGCAAACAAATGGATGAATTTCGTCCGAGGAATAAGAAGGTGAATGCTGAGCTGGTTCTTGCTAAGAGGATAGAGACCGAATAGAAGTGTGCTGATAATGTTGTAGAGCAGTCAGAGATGGTGGTGTGTAGGCCACCACTACTGTTCTTCAAAGACTACAGAAGTAGAAGGCAAATTCACCTTGTAAGAAATTCCTTGAGATCTTGAAACAAGTACACATCAACATCCCTTTGGTGGATTTGTTGCAAGAGGTTCGAAAATATGATATCTTTGGTGGATCTCTTGCAAGTGGTTCCGAAATATGCTAAGTACATCAAAGATATTATTGCAAACTAAACCCGTCTGACAGAGTTTGAGACTGTAACACTTAATGAAGAGTGCAGTTCCTGAGTGAGGAGCAAAATTCCTCCAAAGCTGAAGGATCCGGGTAGTTTCACTATCTCTATCACTATAGGGAACGTTGAGGTTGGGCGAGCCTTATGTGACTTGGGTGCTAGTATTAATTTGATGGTACTTCTGTGTTCAAAATATTGGGTTAGGGTGAGCAAAGACTAACCACTGTAACATTATAGCTTGCTGACATATCTTTGGCATATTCGGATGGTATAATTGAAGATGTTCTACTCAAAGTAGGGCCCTTCATTCTTCTAGTTGATTTCATCATTCTTGATTATGAAGATGAAAAACAAGTGCCTCTTATTCTTGGGAGGGGATTTTTAGCTACTGCTGATACTATTATCCAAGCCAGAGAAGGTAAGATGTCCACTGGATGGGCAAGGGGTTACTTTTGATGTGTTCAATGCTACTAAATTGCCTCCCCACTATGAGGAGCTGAAAATGATAACCATTGTGGAGCCTGAGTTGACAAGTGCAGGGCTTGATTATTTCATGTCTTCTAAGGACACTTTAGAGAGGGCCCTGGTCTATAGCGAGGAGCTAGAGGGCGATGAATAAGTTGAGGAGTGTCTTTTCATCCTCGATACTGCTTGCGCATATGTTCATGGAAATAAGACATTCAAAGAGCTCGAGAGGCCTGACACACGGAAGAAGCCAAAACCCTCCATTGAGGAGGCTCCGGTCCTTGAACTTAAACCTCTACCTTCTCATCTTCATTATGCTTACTTGGTCAGTGATAACACACTGCCATAATTCTTTCTGCATTTTGTCTGATGTGTACAGTGAATGTGTGGTATGAGTGCTCAGAGATAGAATAAGTGCTCTTGGATGGACCATAGCTGACATTTAGGGCATTAGTAGTTTGTTTTGCATGCACAAAATATTGATGGAAGAGGATAGTATGCCGAGTGTTGAGCAAAGATCGAAGGTTGAAACTTATTATGAAAGAGATGTTGAAGAAAGAGGTACTCAAGTGGCTTGATGCAAGCATTATATACCCCATCTTTGACAGTAAATGGATGAGCCCCATCCAATGTGTCCCAAAGAAGGGGGCATGACTATTGTGAAGAATGACAAAGAAAAGTCGGTGCCACAGAGAACTCAAACTGGCTGGCGGATTTGTATTGACTATCGAAAGATGAACACCGCAACCAGAAAGGATCACTTTCCTTTACCATTCATGGAACAGATGTTAGATCCATTGGCAGGGCACGACAATTATTATTTCCTGGATATTTATTCGTGTTACAATCAGATTATGATAGCGCCGAAAGATCAAGAGAAGACCACTTTCACATGTCCCTATGGCACTTTTGCATTCCAAAGGATGCCGTTCGGGTTATTTAATGTACTGTGTACCTTCCAGAGGTGTATAATGGCTATTTTCACTGAAATGGTGGAAAAACATATGGAGGTATTTATGGATGACTTTTCTATATTTGGAGACTCGTTCAATGATTATTTGCAAAATTTGGTGTTGAATTGGGAGAAATGCCACTTCATGTTCGTAAAAGTATTATTCTTGGGCAAAACAATTTCACATAGAGGTATTGAAGTTGACAAAGCTAAGGTGGAGGAAATAGAGAGTCTACCACCCCCATCTTCTGTAAAATGGGTGAGTAATGTCACGACCCAACTTGAGGGTCATGACGGGCACCCAGATACTTAGCACATCAAGACATACATTCATTACATAACCATATCCTAGTGTGACCCATGATATTGACTAATAGACATCATTAAGCTGTAAGGGATACAAGCCTATATATATATATATACACACACAAAATTCATCATGCTGAACTCAAGTATACATGCTGACAAGGCTAATGATGTAACAATATATAGACTGAAAAGGTCATAGAACATCTAATTGTACACATATGTCTATGAGCTTCTACTGGAGTGCATAACATAATAAGGACGGGAAAGGACCTCGCTATGTCCATATGTACACAAAAGAATCATACCAAACTGAACTGCAACTCCGAGACAAGTGGAGTCCTCCTGTACAATCGTTGATAAAGCAGCCTAAGAGTCTGATCCATCTCCCTGTATACCTGTGGGCATGAACGCAACGTCCACAACATAAGGACATCAGTACGGATAATGTACTGAGTATGTAAGGCAAGAGAGTAACATAAGAGAGACACAAGAAAACATAAGATAAATGAATGCAACCTGTACATCTGGACTGCCTTTGTGAATCAGTGGTATATATAAATGTTGTGCATGAATGCATGAGGTCAAAAATATATATATGTGCATATATAACGGCTGTCAAGCCTCTATGGGCCTATCGTATCATATCGGCTCTGTGGGTATCATCATCATCATCGTCGTCGTTATCCTCAAATGACCGGCTGATCAGATGGTGGTGCGTACATAACATCGTCACCTTCCCTATACCCCATACATATAAATATAATACATAATATACGTAGCTCCTTAGAGGTCACATGTGTGTATATGAATAAGGATATATATAAATGAAATGCAATGCAAAACATGATACGAGTACAAGTAACTCTAGAGATCATACTGAATCTAAAGAAAGATTTTCTGAAGATACATTATGAAACATGTATCAAATGGATCATCCCTAACTCTAAGAGTAAAACCATTATGGATTAACGTTGCATATAAATTTTGCTCATAAGGATCATGCCAAAATGAAAGAAAGGGACAGCCTTAACATACCTCAAGTTGTCCAAGTAACCCAACAACAAGATTATCACCACTAGAGCGCCACTCCTATAACCAAGAATACATATACGACTTAGATGGTGCATGTATATCATGTATATCAATGATAACTCAATTATAAAGTGAAATTAACAACCTTTCTCCTATTTCTGATTCATTACTACAAAGTCCAGAACCAACAATTTACACAACAACTCCATATGATCTCCTTTAACCTCACATTCTCCATATTTAAAGATACACTATTGAGCAGCCCCATATACACTTGTATACCACACTTCCTCAATATTACTATTATCCTTATAATAAAATTATGCTCAAAATATGCTAACAACCATGGCTCAAGTTAATTTGCAATTCAAAATATCATCAAATTCATATTTGAACTTTTCCTCCAATTTCTTCTCCTTATATCTTAACATATTTACCACATGAACTCATAAACATGAAATAAAATAAAATCTTACCTCAAAAACTCAAGAACACTCCAATTCCAAGATCACTTCACATTGAGTTATCCTCCAAACCTTCTATAAGAAGAAGAGAAAAATTTTCAGCCTCACTTTGAAAACCTAAGCACTTTAATCTTCACTTTGATCTTTGATTTATGCTTGAAAAAGTGTTTAAATATGCTTGGAGAGGTTTCTAGAGCTCTCTTGAACTTGGTGTTATGTTTAAAATGATTTAAAATGAAGCGGGTTCATAATATACAAAATCAAGAAAATCCACCGACTTTACAAAATATAACCCGTATTTTATGGCCGTATAACATTATACGGCCAGCCCCCCGGCCGTATAAAATTATACGGTCCGTAAAAAGGGGCCATTTTTGTCCACCTTAGAAATTCTGCTCTCTGTAGAATTTTAAAATCCTTAAATATGGTCCATATCTCAAAATACAAACCATATCTCAATTATGCGGCCCATATCTTATCTTTCCCAGAAATAACTTTTGACGAACTTTTCCACTTCGATTCACTTATTCTGTAATCCTTCGATAACTTACCGAGCATGAAACTTAAACCCTTATAAGCATAAATTAAGCAATGTCCAACCTCATATATCCTCAGAACTGTCCCGGTGTTTGAAACTAAGACAACTACCATACGATGAATCTAAATGTATAAAATTACAAGGTATAACATTCCTTCCCCCTTAAAAACATTTGTCCTTGAATATTAACTCCCAGGATTTCTATAAAAATTTTGACAGATTCTCCCCTGTAACTGTACTACCACCAACCTGCAACACAGAAACCTAAACCATACAATGCCACACAGGGCCAAAACAATCAATAACAAAAATGGCCCTACACGACCAATAAGAGTAGCTGATAAATAATACACACCTGATGACAATTGTGTTGTAGCCTGAACTATTTTGAAGCCTGAAACAAATGAGGATACCTAGACTTCATATCTTCCTCATCTTCCCAAGTCATCTCCTGCACATTCTTGTTTCTCCATAATACTTTTACCGATGCTACATCCTTGGTTCTCAACCTATGAACCTGTTGGTCCGTGATGGCAATAGGGACTTATTCATATGATAGTTGGTTGGTGATTTGAACATCATTAACATGTAAAACTCTAGAAAGATCTCTGATACACTTACGAAGCATCGATACATGAAAGACCGAGTGAACTGATTCTAAGTCTGAAGGGAGATTTAGCTCATAGGCCACTTGGCCCACTCTTTGTATAATCCTATAAGGCCCGATGTACTAAGGGCTAAGCTTACCCTTCTTGCCAAATCTCATAACTCCTTTCATAGAAGATACCTTTAAGAATACCCAGTCATCAACCTGGAATTCTAAGTTTCATCGGCGATTATTCACATAAGACTACTGATGAATCTAAGCTGCCAATAATCGATCCTGAATAAGCTTAATCTTCTCCACTACTTGCTGAATCAATTCTGGCCCTACTAACTTAGTTTCCCCTACTTCGAGCAATCCGATAGGAGACCTAAACTTCTGTTCATATAAAGCTTCATACGGGGCTATCTAGCTACTAGAATGATAGCTATTATTATATGCAAACTCAATAAGTGGCAAATGATCATCCCAGCTACCTCCTAAGTCTAACACACATGCCCGTAGCATATCCTCGAAGGTCTAAATAGTACGCTCAGCCTACCCGTCTTTCTGGGGATGAAATGCTATGCTAAGATCCACTTGAGTCCCCAAACCCTTCTGAAACTGTGCACCCCTGTCAGAAATGATAGATACCGAAACATCATAGAGTCATACTATCTCCTTAATTTAAAGCTTCGAATTATCCTCGACTGAGTAAGTAGCCCTGATAGGTAGAAAATGGGCTGATTTTGTAAGTTTATCAACAATCACCCATGTCGAATCAAACTTATGCTGAGAATGAGGTAAGCCTGTAATAAAATCCATATTAATTGCTACCTACTTCTAAGTTGGAATCTCAATAGCTTATAATAATCCGCCGGGCTTCCAATGCTCAACCTTCACCTGTTGACAATTAGGACACTGAGCTACAAACTCTGCTATGTCTTTTTTCATTCCATCTCACCAATAAGCTTCCCTGATATTATGATACATCTTCGTTGTCTCTAGATGAATAGAATAACGGGAATAATGAGCCTCCTCCATAAACCCTGCAACATCTAGAGCACATAGTCTTCCTCGATATCTGAGAACTCCATCTACAGAAATCTCAAATGGTGACTTCTTCTTCTGAGGGGTTTTGTCTCTATAATGAACCAACATGGAAAACTCTTACTAGTGCTCTTTGACCTCGACTATCAATGATGAGGTTGCTGAGTCCTGAATAATAACTCCTGCATCGCCCGAGTCTAATAATCAAACTTCTAGACTAGTTAACTAATGGACCTCATGTGTTAATTCCCATTTCTCTGGCCACAAATAAGATAGGCTACCCATGGATCTGCGGCTAAGGGCATCGGCTACTACGTTCGCCTTTCCATGGTGATACAGGATATTGACATCATAATCTTTCAATAATTCTAGTAATTGCTTTTGACGCAAATTAAACTCCTTTTGCTTGAAAATATATTGAACACTTTTATGATATGTATGTATGTCAACATGTACACTATATAATTAATGCCTCCATATTTTCAATGCATGAATTACTGCAGCTAATTCAAAATCATGTGTTGGGTAGTTTTGTTACACCTCGTATTTTCGTACATTGAATTTGTCGCAAGTTAACTAACATAAGCTCGAAGGACAAGATTATTTTGAGGTTATAAGTGTATGCTATGCTTAACAAGTGTGATGATGGTGATTGGAAATAATATTTAGTGTATATACAAAGATGCTATGGATTAGAGTTCTACCACATGATTATGCTAATGAGTGTATGAAGTGTGATAGAAGTTATCCATATTGAGTGAACTAAGATCAAGAAATTAATTAATGTGGGTAAGTGGGTAAATGTTGATTATAGTGGGAAATTACAATGATTATGTAGGTAGGTGCTTAAGTGGATAAAGTCACACGTGGCAGCATGCAAAAGAAGCATTGGTCTATTATTTTTCATCTATACACCTATATTGCATGTACTAGGAGGTGTCTTCCATTATTTAAGGATAAGAGGGGTGGGTCCCACAACCTTTGAATAAGGGATATAGTAGAGAATATCATTTGTTATAGTTGGAGAAAGAAGTGAAAAGTAGAACATTAGGTGCATCAACTTGAGTTATATACCATGAGAAGCAACGTGATATACATATGTATATGCAAAAATATGACTCACACATTTATATACACAATTGCTTAACATTTTTTTTAGACAATTTCTAAAAGAGGAAAGGGAGCAAGCATCAATTTATTCCTTTCTTGGAAAGATTGGCAACGTTCCTATGGGAAAAAAGAAGAAGCAAAGTCTTCTTCATTTCAAGGAAGAAAAATGCATTCTTCAAGAACAACGTAGCCGTTTTGCTATCTACCTCAATCTTGTTGTTCCGTTTTTTATCAATTTGTTAAATCTGGGCTTTTTTTGAAGTGAAGTAAGGTGGAAGAAGAGTATTCCTTGGAATATAAGGTACGAATTCTCCTCTTCTTCATATTTAAATTTTTCCAGGTCATGGCGAAATTGTGGGATGAGAAATACAGAGTTAACAGTGGGAAATCATATTTTGATATTGTTGTTATTGTTTTATCGACTGTTTGGTAATTTTCTATTTTGTGTTGTAGCTTGAAATTGTTGGAGTAACTTGAGTCTATTGTTGTTGTTGACATTGATTTGTGTTTTGAAGGACAGAAAAGATTGGAGAAGTGTATTTTATAGTCATTGCCGAGCTTGTTGCTCCTTGTATCATTGTTTGGGTTGTAAAACTTGTTATAGAAGTTGCTTGTTGCTTTGAGTTGTTGTGGGAATTGTGAACTTGAGGAAAGTGAAATAAACAAGTTAAATGTTGCCCGTTTAGTTATGGAATAGGTTTAACTTTCAATATACGAAAATGGAAGCGTTCATAGTTTAGCGATAATGTCGTTATTATTGTTCTAGATTAAAGTGTTGCTCGTGTTAAGCTCCTTGAGTTATAAGCAAGTGACAGGTATGTAATGGCTATCCTTTCTTTTCTTGGCATGATCCGTAGATAATAAGCACTCATCGAATCTTAAAGAAAGAAGACTATTTTTTTAGAGTTGTCATAAAGGTGTAACGATTCTAGATGTGGTATTGTATCTCTCGAGGGATTTCTATCCGCTCCTTAGTTCATTGTTAATAGATGAGTCAGAAAGAGACAGGTTGACATCACCATATATTTCAGTTTATACATGATATATATGTATATACATTTTTCTTTAGCCTGGCCACTTGTTCAAAGGAGACATTTTCTTTAGCCTGGCCACTCGGTCAGTGAGAAAGATATGACTTGCCTACAGGTCAGTGAGACAGATTGCCTGGCCGACCGGTCAGTGAGAAAGATTGCCTGGTCGACGGGTCAGTGAGATATATATATTTTATAGTTGCTTGGCAACTTGGTCAGTGAGATATATGACATTATTATATTGCATTTCATATGAGTTAGATCAGGTGAGATGTTCAGGGAACTCTTGGCCTCCGGGGATTGCACATTTTCGCCCCGATTTTAGGTAATTATCTATTGTCTTACATACTCAGTACATTATTTCGTACGTACTCCTTTTTGTTGGGTGCGATCCATTCATGCCTGTAGGTACAGATAGACAGATTGACCGACCTCCCTAGTAGACAGGACCTGATATCAGCTAATTGGTGAGCTCCCTTTGTTTGGAGTCGCCAGGTCTTTGGGAGTCTTACTCTTGTGATTACAGACTTTATGGGTAGGTTGGGTTGATAAAGTTATGCTTTCCTTAGAGGCTTGTAGACGAGTCCAGTATACAGTATGCCGGTGTCATAGCCTTGCCGTATTTGTGCATATCTATTTTGGTGCTGTTGATTCTGTACGATCATAGCGGCCTCATCAACTCGCTCAGTTGTGTTTATATGTTTTGGGTGTGTGTGCCCAGTTCATATGAGATAGTCAGTGTTTATGTTATCCAGATTGTGTCCTTGCCAACTCTTGGTGTTATCTGTGTGCAGGTAGGCCCTATCAGCCTAAGTTGAGGGTTACCCCTCTGAAGTTACAAATTCAGAGTGGTTCGCTCGGGCCGAGTATGGCACCGGGTGCCGGCCACACCTCTCCGAATTTAGGGCGTGACAAACTTGGTATCAGAGCAGGTCTTTCCTAGGGAGTCTATGAGCCGTGTCTTGTAGAGTCTTATTTATAAGTGTGTTGTGCACCACATTATATAACAAAAAGCTATAGGGAATTTAGGAGTCTGTTACCCTTTTTTCAGATCCAGATTGTGCTATAGACCTGAGCCATAGGAGTTTTGTTTTTAAACTCACGTATTGGTGTTTGTATATAGATATACCTATGATCAAAAAGATTTCAGCTAGCCAAAGGGCTAATATAGCAGCAGGTAAGGAAACTAGTAAAGAGCCCCCAGTTGATGTGGCCAATAGGAGGCCCTATCAGATCATGTGAGTACCAGATGTGAAAGTAGTATGCCATAGCTTCAAAGTGTAAGCATTTATCCTCTTTTCCCCATGCAGAAAGGCGGTACGAGGTGCTTAAATAGAGAAAACTATAAAGTAGGTCGAAATCAGATAGGGCAACATAAGTGTTGTTGTCCCACTTTCGCAATGATAGAATGATAGTGAGTAGTATCAAGCCCCGATCATGATATAAAGATGCCAACATAAGTAATCTTACAGAGGCATGAAATCTCGGGATCTTGTAATCGTTAGAAAAATTCTCAGTGTGGGACAAGTTATTAAAACTAGATGACATTACTAAATAGTATTATGAGCATATCTATGGTATTCACCTCAGTACAACTTGTACCCCAGTGAAAAAAAAATATCTAGCGACTAGAGAATAACCCTTACTGAAGAGAGAGAATGTGAGAATGAAAGAACGTCTTGCTAGAGTCTACCAGCATAAGAGAAGCGTTGAAGATGTTAGTAAGAGGTTGGTAGAAGGATATGTGAAGGGTTGCAAAGGGATATGAGAAATGATTAAGATTGTAAGTCAAGTACAGTAGTATAGCAAGGTTTGTGATATGTAAGAGGAAAGGGCAAGAGAAAACAAGCGTAGAGGTAATAAAGAGAAGTAAGTTATAAGACTAGGTCTCTATCAGTACAAGAAGTGGTTAAGTTGAATGTGAGTTTGACACTTTAAGGATCTTTTTAAAGGATGGTATAACTATGTTTGCGAAGCAAGGAAAGTTTACAAAAAAAGAATGAATGATAGAAGAATGACTGCGAGGGTTACTAAGAGAGTGATCACCCTAATACGATTGTCATAAGTAAAAGTTAAGTTATCAAGATTGAGTAGGTTCATTGTGAATACATGGCGCTCTACGTATGTAGGTGATTCAGTTATTCCTAACAAGAGAGGATTACACTAAAACGAGTTATGAGTTATCAAAGGTACAAAGAATTACGAAAGGTGTTGAGGCAACAGCCTGACTCTATAAGAGTGAAATCCTTGAGTACGCAGGGATGGCCATTCTTCCAAAGGGGAGATAATATGATAAAGTATCAAGTAGAACCTCGCGTTTTGTTACTAACAAAATAGTAAGAAAGAGTACGACGAAGGGGTTCAAAACGAATAACATGGTATTTATCCAGACTCTACAAATGTGTTACAATTTGGAAACATTATGTAAGTATTAATACTAGGATAGAGGTAGCGATAACCCTTGGCTAAAGGTGGCAATTGAAGGTAAGTGCAGCTAAACAGTCGAGACTCAGAAGACTAGTATGAGGAGTAAATAAAGATAGGATGACATATGTGCCAAGAGGAGTTACTCAGAACTAAGATATTAAAGAGGAATCGATTTGGTCAATCATTAACTGGTTTATGCAAGACCTAGTTATGGTTAACCCAAAAATTGTAGATAGTCTGTTAAATGAGACAGAACTACGCATCGCAAAAGTGTTCAGCTACATGAAGTTCAATTTAGGAAGTAAATGACTGCAATTTTTAGAATGATTTTAGATAGAAGCAATGACAGATGAGTGTATCATAAAGCAATTGCAAGAGTCATTGAGCCTAGAATTCAAGACAGATATTTAAGGTTTGCGCTCAGAATCGACACTATCAGAATAAGTTAGAAGTGAAGGTTACTGAAGATGAATACGAGCAGCTCAAAGGCCCCTAAGGTCCTATAGGGATTTAAATTTTAATGGGCTTCCAGCTTAGTATGAATGAGAAAATTGTTTCTATAAATATAACTGATAAGAAGTGTTAGTTAAGAGATGAGGAGGAAGAATTTGCACCTAGTATTAAGATTTAAGGTAAAGTATAGAAAGTGTTAGCCCATGATGTTGATTTCCTTAGAGTTTGCATGTACTAGTTAGAAAGTATGCCATTAACTCATCGCCCACTATGCATATTGAATAGAGAATCAGAACTAAGAATACTATTCGAGGTTATATATACAAGAAGTTCCAGGATTTAGAGAACTGAGATAAGCTAATGCATTCGTGATGCATGTGTAAGGAAAGAAGATTGTTATACCTAGAGACAGTCAAGAAAGCATGAAAAGAATTATCGATCCATGAACTAGAGTTGGCAGCGGTTGTGCACGTAGTCAAGATATGCTGTACGAGTTTACATCCTTATGGAACATAAGAACCTCTAGTACATCTTCAAGCTGAAGTAAGGACATAGATTTGCACGAGCTTTCATAAGAATGTAACAATCCAGGGGATTGGGGTGTAAGCAAAGATGATATAATTGAGCATGATCCTACTCAAAGGTGAGGCGATTCAGAAAGCTAATCTATAATTTGGAGAGTATGAAATAAGAAAGTAGAGGAGCAAGAACATAGTGTTATTGAAAAAATTACGACATAAAGATTTTATACCATCCAAGAAAGGCTAATGTTGTAGCCGACACCTTTGGTTGCAAATCTATGAGCAGTTTTAGCATACTTGAGGTTGAGAAGAACAAGAGTTAGCCTGAGTGCTATATCAGCTTAGCTAGTCTAGGATTCCAGTTATTGGGCTCAGATGATAATGGGGTTACCATTTATGACACAATAGTATTATCCTCAGTAGCAGAGATGAAGAAGCAACAATATGAGGACCGTATTCTATTTCAGCCTAAAGAGAAAGTTCAGCATACTGAGCTGCTAGTCTTGGAAGTGAGAAGAGTGGGGGTCTTGAGATACTAAGGCCAATTATATGTTCCCGATATAACAAGATTACAACATCAGATTATAACAAGAGGTTTACCCCATCCATATCGTAAGTATGACTCTACTTGGGTGATCATTGGTAGACTCACGAAGTCAGCCCACTTCTTACCAGATAAAATAACTTATACTGCCAGTCAAGGATGATGTGAAGTTATATATCAAAAGAAAAAGTACGATGACATGGTTTTCTAGAGTCCATTATATCAGATGGAGGTGTCCAATTAACAACTATCATTTCAATATTAGACTGGCTCCTTCAGAGGCCAAGTGCGGATCCCCTATAGAGAGTTTCAAAATAGGCAAATCAGAGTTATTTGAATCTGTTTTAGTTCATTAAGAGGTAGAGGAAGTAAACTCATTCAGGGGAAATTATTAACAACCCAGAATCGTCACAAGTCATATTTAGAGGTTTGACTGTAACGACCCGTTTGGTCGTTATAGTCTTTATGGCACATTCGCTCCTTTTCGAGTTTGGTTAGCTCACTTTTGACTAGAGGGGACCATTGACACGCTTCTTGAGCTATCTAGATTTCATTTGAGAAGGCTTAAAGCGAAAAAGAGTTGACTCAAAGTTAACTTTTGGATAAACAGACATTTTTCATAAATTCGTCAATTCTCAGAGGTCCGGATGGTTATTTAGAACTTGCATGTATATTTGGTTCGGTTCCCAATGCATTCGGATGCATTTTGGGACTTGGGATTGGGAAGTTGGAATTGAGGTATCGGGGTTGACTCGGTCAATGAGACCACTGTTGGGAATTCTGAGGCCACGAGTGCATTCGTAGTGCATTTTTGTGTGGGTCTGTGTAGGTGGTTTGTGAGCAGATGGCCTCGGGATTAGTCGGGATTTCGATTGGAGCTTGAAAAATATTTGGGATTTTCGGTATCAGTGGTGTCCGCGAGCGGTCCAAATCTCTCTCTTTGATCACATAGCGGTAGGATGGCCGTTGGGGCAGCCAAGCTTCATTTTATCTTGACATATCGACGGTATGAGAGGACGTCAAGGTGGTGAAGTCGTGGCGGTCCCGATGCTGCCGTATCAGTATCGAGCCTGTTATTTTCATTAAGTGTGTATTAAAAGCCCGTAGTCTATCATTTATCACTATTATGAAAATTGAGCTCGTGGGAACTGTTCTAGAGGATTCTTGGGAAAAATTCTTGGTGGTAAGTCGTTCTAATCTCCTTACTAATTCATTATTCCTAATCATCTTAGAATCCTTTTTTCCTTGTTAGTTCATTAGTAATGAAAGATTAAGGTGGGTTTGATGGACATTCTACCTAGGCTTTTAAATGATGAAATTTATTGGGTTTATGCTAGATTATGATGTATAAGATTGTTAATTATATATCTTCCATTATTAGTATTGAATTCTTGAATCTAAGAGTTAGGGTTTATACCCAAAAATTGAGGGTGTTGCTTGGATTTCGAATTTGGATGAATCCTTGAGTTAATTTAGAAATTAGTTGATGGATTTTGATCACCTAGTGTTTAATTGGATATTTTACCCCCGAATTTCCCGTTTTGACCTTGTGGGTCCCGTGTCCCCAAATTCTAAGGTTGGTTTTTGACCTAATTTGAATCGTAGCAATATAGGTATCGATCTTCATGATTTCTAATCTAGATTTTGAATATGCCTAGACTTTCTTGATCTTAAGGCTCAGCGGAAGGGCAAAGCTAAGGAGTGATTGTTGGTCGGCCATCCAGGTAGGTTGTGGCTTACCCTTGGTGAGACTTCATGTAGCGAAGTATATATTTAGATGATATTATCGAAGACAGCATGTAAACCTTCGAGTATGAAGTTGGGTTGGATTGTTTTACATTGGGCCATGTTGTGTGATTGGGGCTAGCCACCTTGTTGTGTTGTGACTTGATTATTCTATTATTGTTGGCTTGATGTCACGTGGTGGTAGTAGATATTGGGCCTATTGGTATATATGGTTCATGATAATATAGTACCTTACTTGTTGATGTTTGACACGAGGATAGTGTTTTATATGGCTTGTGTAATCTTCGATGATATTATTGGCGTACCTGTGTTTGGTACTTGCGATATTGATTTGATTATTGATGTTGACACATACATTACACACATTCTCATCCTTCATGATATACTGTTGATACATTGTTGATATTTGATGAAACACTGTGATGAGCTGGGCTCATTTTGGATGAGAGTGACGTGAGAGTTTGATATTCGACGTTTGTCCCCGAATCATGGATTGAGTGAGTGCATGTACTCCGCGGGTCCCCCTAGGTGGTGCTGATGCAAATCCTCCATAGGCAAAGATCTGGAGTCTCATCTGTCTGTTGGGCAATAATCCGGGATGAGTAGCACTTAGACTTCGCGAGTCACCCTGGGTTGTGCTATCGAGACATGGAGGTTTTTGTCTGGAGTACATGTGTACACAAAATTGCATTTGCATTCATACTTTATTGCATTGCATTGCATTATGGATATTTTGTGATGATCTGGTGATTTACTTGTGTTAATCTGATTCGAATTGGATATATTATGACTTGGCACAGTTGGGTTTAGATGCTACAATCTAGGTGGTGACGTGTATTGTTTCTGACATGTGATTGAATTATACTTGATAGTTTATCTGCTTAGCTTACTTTATTGTTTGAATTATGTTAGCTATACTTAGTTGGCCTATGGTACCTACCAGTACTGTGATTTTTGTATTGACCTGTACTCGCTGCATTCTTTTATGAGTGCAGAGTTTCAGGTTGGATCTTCTTCCATCTCCCGTGGCTGATAGTCGTTATCAGGACTGCTTTGAGTCTATAGGGTGAGCAAGAGATGTTCGCTGCCTTGAAGACTTTTCTTATTTGTGTCTTAAGTTTCCATTCTGAGACATATACAAATTGATGTAGTATTATATTTCCAGACTTGTATATTTCGTATCTAGATGCACTTGTATGGATTAGACCAGACCCTGGGTGTATTTTCTTGTTTTCGTACTTTCTTCTATATTATTATCGTAAGACTTACGTGAGTTATTCTCTTTTGTTTAATTGATTTATGCCTTTATTATTGTTGGGGTGAGGGTTCTCTTACCGAGGTGGAAAAGGTAAGTACCCGCACGGCTTAGCCAAATTAGGCTGTGATAGTGACAACGAGACTTAGAGTTTAATGTTAATGTTTGGGTATCCTTGAAAGTTTTGCCTATGAAAGGCGTTATGTTTTAGATGAGGACGCTAAGCTTATCCAAGGTATATTAAGCTATACAAAGTCATTTGGGGGATAGACCAAGTAGTCTATGAGCTAAAGTTGTCGTCAGAGTTAGAGACCATCCCCCAATATTTTAAGTTTCTATATTGCAGAAGCTCATAATGTTCATATTACAGATAACCTGTCCTATGAGAAAGTCCCAGTTTCTATCTTAGATCAATAGGTCCGCGAGTTGATGACTAGGAAAGTAACTCCGTAAAAGTATTATGAAAAAAGAATAGAAATGTCGAAGAGAAAACGCGAGAAGTGGGGGAGGAAATGAAATGTAGAATTGAAGTGTTATAGTGTTTTGAGGAGCAGAATTACTTGGATACAAGGTAAGCTACGGTTTATGGTATTTCCCTGATGGCCATGCGAGGGCAATGAGATGTTGTTGATTGTTTATAGCTTATGGCTGCGAGGTAGGTTGGCATGGTCCAGTTTATAGAGGAGATTCTATCAAAATTTTCATAAGTCTCTAAGAGTTTAACATTCGAGGACGAATGTTTCTAAGGGGGAAAGGATGTTACACCTCGTATTTTTGTACATTGGATTTGTCGTAAGTTAACCGATATAAGCTCGAAGGACAAGATTATTTTGAGGTTATAAGTGTATGCTATGCTTAACAAGTGTGACGATGATGATGGGGAATAATATTAGGTGTATGTATAAAGATGCTATGGATTAGAGTTCTACCACGTGATTATGATAATGAGTATATGAAGTGTGATAGAAGTGATCAATATTGAGTGAACTGAGATCAAGAAATTAATTAATGTGGGTAAGTAGATAAATGTTGATTATAGTGGGAAATTACAATGATTAAGTAGGTAGGTGCTTAAGTGGATAAAGCCACACGTGGCAGCATGCAAAAGAAGCTTTGGTGACTATTCTTTTTCATCTATACACCTATATTGCATGTATTAGGAGGTGTCTTTCATTATTAAAGGATAAGAGGGATGGGTCCCACAACCTTTGAATAAGGGATATGGTAGAGAATATCATTTATTTTTAGTTGGAGAAAGAAGTGAAAAGTAGAACATTAGGTGCATCAACTTGAGTTATATACCAGGAGAAGCAACGTTATATACATATGTATATGCAGCAATATGACCGACACATTTATATACGACAACTTCTTAACATTTTTTTTGGGACAATTTCTAAAAAAGGAAAGTGAGCAAGCATCAATTTATTCCTTTATTGGAAGATTAGGAACGTTCCGAGGGTGAAAAAAGAAGAAGCAAAGTCTTCTTCATTTCAAGGAAGAAAAACGTATTCTTCTTGGGACAGATTGTGAGTTATTAAAAAGGGGACCCAAGTTCATTTCATTTCATTTCATCTTCACTCGCCTTCTTTCAAGAACTCTCTAGAATATTTCTCCACACCTCTCCCATAAGAATTCAAAGGAAATTGATAATCAACTTCATCAAACCAAAAGAATCAAGTGTAAGAAACTCATTAGGGCTCATCCAAGACAAGAAATTACATTGGAGGTGAACTAGGGTTTTGGCTCAAGTGAAGTGTTTCCATCCAAAGTCCATTCCTACACCATCTAAGGTAAGTTTTATGATCTTTCCATGTTGTTTAAAGTATTGAGGGGTTGAAATACTTGGATTGTAGAAGGAGATAGAAAATGGGTCATGAATGTGAGAATAGTATCATTTTTGAGTAGTAGTTTGAATGAGTCATGATTCTTGATATATTATGATTATAATTATGGAATAACTGATATTGAGAAAATGGGATAGACATTGTATATGAGTGAATGTAATAGCGTGCTATGACCATGGATATTAATGATTTGAAGTGAATTGGGAAATATGCATAACATAGGTGAATAAAGGTTATTGCTTATGATGTTGTGAGTGTTATTATAGACGTTTGGGAGTTGATATATAATATGGATAAAGTTGTATAAACAAAGAGATGCTACACAATTTTCTCTAGCTTTAGTCAAGTATACTAAGTTATCGATTGTCTAATGTTAGTATAAACTCTAAAGAAGGTAGAAACGTGAGCATTGAAGGAGAACGTTCAAGTGATAGAATAGCTAAACGAAAAGGTATGTAAGGCTAACCATTCTTTCAATAAGGCATGGTTCCCTGGCTGTATATCTATCCTTTCATGAGTCTATATTGACCTCTAAATGATTCTATCTTTAAAGCTACTAAAGCTCATGATTCTCTTTATGTTTACGATTCTACTAAATTCCTTATATGATGAGTGATCCTCCAAGGATAGATGTAATGAAATGATGATAGTAATGATGCTAAAAATGCTTATGAGCTCTTATGTTTATGTGTCTATGTATGACTATTATGTAACACCGAGCTTATATGGCCGGGTATGATACGTATTGCGCACACACTACTGCAGTTGGTTACTGATAACCCTGAGCCTTGGTAGGGCCAGGCATGTATAATCACCGAGCTTGCCATGGCCGGGTATGTGAAACACCGATCCTTCATGGTCGGGTATGCTATGAATACGAATATGAATACGATTATGAATATGAATATGGATATGAAAATGTATATAAATACGGATACTAATATGGATACGGATATGGAGGTATGGATATGTACACGTGTATGTACACAAACACACATTAGAAATGGAAGGTCCCTATAAAAGACAAGTAAGTGTTTATGACGATGGTTCTACTAATTCCCATCTTATGCTGTTTCTTATGTTGTCTCTTATGCTTCTATAATGATGTTGACTATGCTTTACATACTCAGTACATTATTCGTACTGACATCCTTTTGTTTATGGACGCTACATCATGCCCGCAGGTGGCCAGGGAGATAGGCTTGATCCATAGCTCTGTTACTCAGGGACTGTGTAGGGGAGCTCCATTTCATTTGGAGCTACAGCTTTTGGTACCTATTCTTTTGTGTACATACTTATGGGCATGGCGGGGTCCTGTCCTGCCTATATAATGTGACATAATCTTCTTAGAGGCTCGTAGACATATGTATACGGTTAGATGTCTTTAGCCTTGTCGGCTTCTATTTTGTATATCATTTTGATAGCCTCGTCGGCTTATGTACTTTGATATGGGCATAGTTGTTGATGATGATATAAACGTGTTGTTGCCCAATGAGATTAGCATGAATGATGGATAGAAAGTATGATTAAGCTATGTGGCTCACCTAGATGTAAATGTGAATGTACGATAATGTCCGGGTGGGTTAGCACCGGGTACCCGTCATGGCCCTCCGGTTGGGTCGCGAAAAAAGTTGTATCAGAGCAGTTGTGTCCTAACGTGTGTCTATGAGCCGTGTCCAGTAGAGTCTTGGTTATGGGTGTGTTGCGCGCCACACTTATAAACAAGAGGCTGCGGGCATTTTAGGAATGAATGACTTTCTTTCTTCATAAGATCGTGCGATAGAGCCCGATATAAGGATTTCTCTTTTCCTTAACTGTGTATTTTGTATTTCAGAGATGCCTGTGAAGAGAATGGCGACGACATCCTAAAAGGGAAAGACAGTGGCAGGGAAGCGGGCTGAAAGAGCACCGCCAACAGTTGTAGAGGAAAGTGAGTCCTAGAATGCGGCTTAATCTCAGTCCTCCCACTCTGTGCCTATTTCTGAGAAGCATGAGGGAGTCTCAGCCACAGCTCCAGCCCCTCTAGCTCCTCCACTGGATGCTTCAGGCCAGGATGTAAAAAAGGCCATTCATTTGCTTACTCAGTTGGTTGACGCCCAGTCTCAGCGGCAAGGTACAGGGCAAGGTGATAGGGCTGTTAGTGCAAGGGCCCGTGATTTTATTAGCTTGAACCCTCTGAATTTTTTTGGATCGAAGCCGGAAGAGGACCCTCAGAATTTTATTGATGGGATGTTGAGGACACTTCGATTAATGCATGCTTCAGACGTTGAATCACTGGAGTTAGAATCCTATAGATTGAGGGATTTTGCGATTCATTGGTACACAGTTTGGATGGCTTCACGAGGAGCCAATGCACCTCCCCCGATATGGCAGGAATTTGTAGATGCCTTTCTCCGACATTACATGCCTCCAAAAGTTCGGCGGGCTAGAGCCGATAAATTCCTGAATGTTAGGCAAGGGAGTATGAGTGCTCTAGAGTATAGTCTCCACTTCAATTCTTTGGCTAGGTATGCTTCGGCCATGGTAGAGGATATGGGTGACCGAGTGCACCGATTTGTGAGAGGCCTAGGGCCACATTTAATGGATAGGTGTTTGACTGCATCCCTTCAGGACAACATGGATATTTCACGCATTTAGGCCCATGTCTAAAATTTAGAGGAAACCAACAATAACAAAGAAGTGAGCGTGAGCATGATAGAGGGTATAACAAGAGGGATAGATCTTCGGGCCTGATGAGTGAGTTTAGAGGCGGGCACAGACAGCAGTTTTCTAGGTATTCAGGCCATTCTATGACTAGTGCGCCTCCACGATTTACAGGCCAGAGATTTGATAGATCTACTCATTCCGGACCGAGTCAGAGTTTTTTTTATTCTCAGTTCCGGGGTGATTCGGGTCAGGCGAGGCCACCCGTGCTACGATGTTCCCAGTGCGGGAAGTTACATTGGGGCCAGTGTCGATTAGGTTCAGAGGTTTGCTATGCATGTGGTCGGCCAGGCCATATTATGCGTAATTGCCCTTCGGTTGGTGGTAGAGGTAGGACCCAGCCTTCAGGGTCGGTAGCTGGATCTTCATCATCTATATGCCTTATGGGGCCAGGTTCACATGCGCCAGTCGGCCATGGTAGAGGCAGAGGGAGAGTCCCCATTTCTAGCGGTCCTCAGCACCTTATTTATGCTTTGGCTGGACGCCAAGATCTCGTGTCTTCTCCCGATATTGTCACAGGTATATTATCGGTATTTTCTCATGATGTATATGCTTTGATAGATCCAGGATCCACATTGTCTTATGTTATTCCATATATTGCGGGTCGGTTTAGAGTCAAACTGGAGTCGATCAAACCTTTTGAGGTGTCTACACCCGTTGGTGAATCGGTAATAGCTAGTCGAGTATATAGAAATTGCATAGTTGTGATTTGCGACCATCGTACTATGGTTGAATTGCATGAGTTAAAAATGGTGGACTTTGATGTTATCATGGGTATGGATTGGTTGGCTTCTTGCTATGCCAATGTTGATTGTAGAATGAAAATGGTTCGCTTCCAATTTCCAAAAGAACCAGTTTTAGAATGGAAGGGAAATACTGTGTCACCAAAAGGTAGGTTTATTTCCTATCTAAAGGCAAGGAAAATGATCATAAAAGGTTGCATTTATCATCTAGTTCGGGTTCAAGATGTGGAAGCTAAACCGCCAACTCTTCAGTCTGTTCCCGTGGTGAATGAATTTCCGGATGTATTTCCAGATGAACTTCCAGGCCTTCCTCCGGAAATAGAGATTGATTTTGCTATTGATATGTTGCCAGACACCAAGACTATATCTATTCCACCTTATAGAATGGCTCCCGCAGAGTTGAAAGAGTTGAAGGAGCAATTGAAGGACTTGCTTGAGAAAGGCTTTATTAGGCCTAGTTCTTCCCCGTGGGGAGCACCCGTGTTGTTTGTCCGAAAGAAAGATGGCTCCTTGCGAATGTGCATTGACTATCGGCAACTAAATAAGGTGACGATTAAGAATAAATATCCTCTTTCGAGGATTGATGACTTATTTGACCAATTACAAGGCGCCAAATGGTTTTCAAAGATAGATTTGAGATCCGGGTATCATCAAGTAAGAGTTAGGGAGAAAGATATCCCTAAGAAAGCCTTCAGAACAAGATATGGCCATTTTGAGTTCCGGTAATGTCATTTGGGCTAACTAATGCACCGGCAGTATTTATGGATTTGATGAACAATGTGTTCAGGTCCTTCCTAGATTTATTTGTGATTGTATTCATCGACGATATCTTGGTGTATTTTAGATCCGAGGTAGAGCATGCGGATCATTTGCGTACTGTCCTTAGAGTACTTCGAACTCGAGAGTTATTTGCCAAATTTTCTAAGTGTGAGTTTTGGTTGAACTCAGTGACATTTTTAGGGCACATTGTTTCAGCCGATGGTATTCGGGTAGATAGCCAAAAGATTGAGGCCGTGAAGACTTGTCCAAGGCCCACAACTCCGACGGAAGTTCGTAGCTTTCTGGGCTTAGCAGGTTATTGCAGGAGATTTGTAGAAGGCTTTTCTTCTATTTCTACACCACTCACAAAGCTGACCCAAAAATCAGCTAAGTTTTAATGGACAGATGCTTGTGAACGTAGTTTCCAAGAGCTAAAGTATAGATTAACTTCTACCCTAGTCCTGATACTTCCAGAGGGATTGGAAGGATATGTTGTTTACTGTAATGCTTCAGGCATTAGGCTAGGTTGTGTATTGATGCAACATGGTAAGGTGATTGCGTATGCTTCAAGCCAATTACGGAAACATGAGAAAAATTATCTAACCCATGACCTTGAATTGGATGCAGTGATTTATGCATTGAAGATGTGGAGACATTATTTATATGGTGTCCACGTGGATATTTATACCGATCATAAGAGCCTTTAGTATATCTTCAAGCAGAAAGAGTTGAATTTACGGCAACGACGGTGGTTGGAATTGCTAAAAGACTATGATGTTGATATCCTGTATCATCCCGGAAATACGAATGTTGTGGCTGATGCTCTTAGCCGTAGATCTATGGGAAGTTTATGTGATGTTCGGCCATAGAAAAGAGAAATGGCTCGTGAGCTCCAGCAGTTAGATAGCCTAGGAGTTCGAGTAGTGGACTCAGGTAGTATGGGAGCTAGCATTCGGGGTCCCGGCAGTCCGTCGCTAGTAGTGGAAGTGAAGAAGCGACAATACGAAGATCCCATGCTAATTCATTGCAGAGATACACTCCCTCAGAAGGAGAAGTCATCGTTTGAGATCTCAGGAGATGGAGTTCTCCGATGCCGAGGCAGATTATGTGTTCCTAATGTGGCAGGTTTATGTCACCAAATATTGAGAGAAACCCATTGCTCCCGTTATTATGTTTGCCCTAGAGCAACGAAAATGTCTCATGATCTTAAATCTATATATTGGTGGAATGGGATGAAGAAGGATATAGTGAAATTTGTAGCTTAATGTCCCAACTGTCAACAAGTGAAAATCGAGCACCAAAAGCCGGGTGGATTGTTGCAAGCTATAGAAATTCCAACTTGGAAGTGGGAAGTAATTAACATGGACTTCATTACAGGCTTACCCCGTTCTCAACGTAAGTATGATTCTATATGGGTGATTGTGGATAGACTCCCGAAGTCAACTCATTTCTTACTAGTCAGAACTACATATGTGGCGTAAAAATTATGCAAAGCTTTATGTTAAAGAGATAGTGCGACTTCACAGTGTTCCCGTATCTATTATCTCTGATAGAGGAACTCAGTTTACAGCCAATTTTTGGAAATCTTTCCAAGAAGGTTTGGGGTCTCAGGCATGTCTTAGCACAGTTTTTCACCCACAGACTAATGGACAAACTGAACGTACCATTCAGACTCTCGAGCATATGTTACGGGCATATATGTTGGATTTTGGAGGTAATTGGGATGATCACTTACCACTTATTGAATTTTCTTATAACAATAGTTATCATTCTAGCATCCAAATGGCACCGTATGAGGCTTTATATGGGCGAAAGTGTAGATCCCCAATTGGGTGGTTTGAGCTAGGAGAGACTAAATTGATAGGGCCGGACTTGGTCCAACAAGCCATAGAGAAAGTTAAGCTCATACAGGATCGGCTACTAGCGGCTCAGAGTCGTCAAAAGTCCTATGCGGATAATCGTCGAAGGGACTTAGAGTTCCAAGTAAAAGATTGGGTATTCTTAAAAGTGTCAGCAATGAAGGGTGTAATGGGATTTGGCAAAAAGGGGAAGCTTAGTCCCCGATACATTGGGCCTTATGAGATTATACGCAAAGTGGCTTACAAATTAGATCTACCTCCTGATTTGGAGTCAGTCCATCCGATATTTCATGTCTCAATGCTCCGTAAGTGTGTCGGAGATCCTACTAGGATCGTGCCAATAGATGATGTTCAAGTGACAAAAAAGTTAACTTATGAAGAGGTACCCATTGCCATATTAGATAGGCAAGTACGGATGCTTAGGAACAAAGAAGTGGCCTCAGTTAAGGTTTTGTGGAGAAACAACAACTGAGACGAAATGACTTGGGAAGCGGAAGAAAATATGAAATCCAAGTACCTGCACTTATTTCAACCCCCGGAAGAGATCCAAGATGAGACATCAAGATCATGAGGTATATATGTTTTCCTTTTTATGCATTTGGGTCATGCGTGGCCAAACTCTATTGCTATTATGCTGTGGCCCTGTGAGGCATTGTTATTATAGGCTGTTGTGACAGGATGGTAGTGCCATATTACAGGGGAAACTCTGGCGAAATTTTCATAGAATCCCCGAGCACTCAATATTCGAGGACGAATGTTCTTAAAGGGGGGAAGAGTGTTACACCTTGGAAAATTTTCCGTTGATGCTCAGTGAATAGACTACGTGAAGGGCATGAAGTATACGATGTTTCAAAAAGTAAGAAATAGTATTTGATGATCCTAATTGAGATTTCAAAGACATTTGAGGTAAGAGAAGAAAGGTTGCCAAGAAAGGCAAGGTATACGTTATGTGTCGGATAAGATTTATGAGTACCGAATTAATGATGACTTAATGATGTTTCGGAGAAGAGTTATAATATCCCTTAGATTGTTAATGAGGTGCTAAACAAGTGTTAAGAAGGTTCCATAAGGATTGGAAATCAAACGGGTCGATGAGAACGAGTTCAGAAAAGCTGGGCATTATACGGCCCAACATACTGGCTGTATAAAATATACTGGCCGTATGTTAGGCCGTATATTCTGCCTTGGATGGCAGCCCTCTATGGACCAAATCTACGGCCAGACATATGGTCCATATAAATTATACGGACCGTATGTTGGTCGATAGAACTAGGTAGGGACAAATTGTGAGTTATTAAAAAGGGGACCCAAGTTCATTTCATTTCATTTCATCTTCACTCCCTTCTCTCGAGAACTCTCTAGAATATTTCTCCACACCTCTCCCATAAGAATTCAAAGGAAATTGATGATCAACTTCATCAAACCAAGAGAATGAAGTGTAAGAAACTCATTAGGGCTCATCCAAGACAAGAAATTCCATTGGAGGTGAACTAGAGTTTTGGCTCAAGTGAAGTGTTTCCACCCAAAGTCCATTCCTACATCATCTAAGGTAGTCTTTCCATGTTGTTTAAAGTATTGAGGGGTTGAAAGACTTGGATTGTAGAAGGAGATAGAAAATGGGTCAGGAATGTGAGAATGGTATCATTTTTGAGTTGTAGTTTGGAATGAGTCATGATTCTTGATATATTGTGATTATAATTATGTAATAACTTATATTGAGAACATGGGATAGACATTGTATATGAGTGAATGTAATAGTGTGCTATGACCATGGATATGGATGATTTGAAGTGAATTGGGAAATATGGATAATATAGGTGAATAAAGGTTATTGCTTATGATGTTGTGAGTGTTATTATAGACATTTAGGAGTTGATATATGATATGGAGAAAGTTATATAAACAAAGGAGATGCTGCCCAATTTTCTCTAGCTTTAGTCAAGTATGCTAAGCTATCGATTGTCTAATATTAATATAAACTCTAATGAAGGTAGAAACGTGAGCATTGAAGAAGAACGTTCAACTGATATAATAGCTAAATGAAAAGGTATGTAAGGCTAACCCTTCTTTCAATAAGGCATGGTTCCTTGGCTGTATATCTATCATTTCATGAGTCTATATTGACCTCCAAATGATTCTATCTTTAAAGCTACTAAAGCTCATGATTCTTGTTATGTTTACGATTCTACTAAATTCCTTATATGATGAGTGATCCTCCAAGGATAGATGTAATGAAACGATGATTGTAATGATGCCAAAGATGCTTATGAGCTCTTATGTATATGTGTCTATGTATGACTATTATGTAACGCCGAGCTTATATGTCCGGATATGATACGTATTGTGCGCACACCACTGCAGTTGGGTACAAATAACCCTGAGCCTTGGTAGGGCCAGGTATGTATAATCAACGAGCTTGCCATGGCCGAGTATGTGAAACACTGATCCTTTATGGTCGGGTATGCTATGAATACGAATATGAATACGATTATGAATATGAATATGGATATGAAAATGTATATAAATACTAATACGAATACGGATACGGATATGGAGGTATGGATATGTACATGTGTATGTACACAAATACGCATTAGAAATGGAAGGTCCCTATGAAAGACAAGTAAGTGTTTATGACGATGGTTCTACTACTTCCCATCTTATGTTGTTTCTTATGTTGTCTCTTATGCTTCTATAATGATGTTGACTATGCTTTACATACTCAGTACATTATTCATACTGACGTCCTTTTTGTTTGTGGACGCTGCGTCATCCCCGTAGGTGGCCAGGGAGACAGGCTTGATCCATAGCTCTATTACTCAGGGACTACGTAGGGGAGCTCCATTTCATTCGGAGCTACGCACTTTTGGTACCTATTCTTTTGTGTGCATACTTTTAGGCATTGCGGGGTCCTGTCCCGCCTATATGATGTGACATACTCTTCTTAGAGGCTCATAGACATGTGTATATGGTTAGATGTCTTTAGCCTTGTCAGCTTCTATTTTGTATATCATTTTGATAGCCTCGTCGGCTTATGTACTTTGATATGGGCATAGTTGTTGATGATGATATAAACGTGTTGTTGCCCAATGAGATTAGTATAAATGATCGATAGAAAGTATGATTAAGCTATGTGGCTCACCTAGATGTAAATGTGAATGTACGATAAGAGGTGCCCGGGTGGGTTAGCACCGGGTACCCGTCTTGGCCCTCCGGTTGGGTCATGACCAAATTCCTCTACTAATCTCCTGTAATAACCTGCCAAGCCCAGAAAACTACGAACCTCTGTTGGTGTCGTGGGTCTAGGCTAATTCTTCATAGCTTCAATCTTCTATGCATCAACCCGGATACCTTCTTCTGATATAATATGCTCCTAGAAAGCCACGGAGTTCAACCAGAATTCACATTTAGAGAACTTCGCATATAACTTCCGATCGTAAAGAACTCTGAGTACTGCACGCAAATGATCCGCATGCTTAGCCTTTGATCTAGAGTACTTTAGAATATTTCCAATGAATATGATCACGAACTGATCCAAGAAGGGTCTAAATATATGATTCATCAAATCCATAAATACTGCCAGGGCATTCGTCAAGCCGACATCACACGAAACTCAAAGTGGCTATATCTGGTCCTGAAAGCAATCTTAGGAATATCTTTCTCTTTAGCCCTAACTTGATGGTACCCCGATCTTAGATCTATCATCAAAAAACATCTGGCACTTTACAAATAGTCAAAAAAATCATCAATTATCGGAAGCAAGTACTTAATCTTTATCGTCACCTTATTCAGTTGCCTGTTGTCAATACATATCCGTAAAAAGCCATCTTTCTTTCTTACAAACAACATAGGTGCTTCCCATGGCGATGTACTGGGCGTAATAAAGCCTTTCTCAAGCAAGACCTTAGACTAATCCTTCAGCTCCCTCAACTCATTCGGTGCCATTCTATAAGGAGGAATAGATATTGGTTTAGTATCTGGTAGAATATTGATAGCAAAGTCAATTTCCTGCTCTGGCAGAAGACCTGGAAGCTCATCCATGAATACGTCTGTAAACTCATTAACCACCGGAACAGACTGAAGAGTCGGTGGCTTTGCTTCCGAATCCTGAACTTGAACTAGATGATAGATACAACCCTTGGCAATCATCTTCCTTGCCTTGAGATAGGAAATAAACCTACCTCTCGGTGATGCTGTTGTCACACTCTTAATCCGATAAGGTGTGATAGGCACCCGACCCTTACATAGGGCCGAGCGAACCCGCTGACTTTCGTAATACTCATAATCATACTAGGCCCGCAAAACATGACACAAGTACATAATGAAAGTTTTTTTTTCGAAAATAAACATGCCTTTCATCTTTGTCAGATCAAATAAAACTAGCATCGTATGAAATCTGTAAACATATGAAGTTCGTAGCATAATGCATGATAATACATCGGCTTACATAGCCGCTTACAAAACTGACACATCATACACACGACACCGTCTGCAAAGTCTCTACCATAACTTCAGACACCATACAAAAGCACTCTGACTCGGCAAAGCCTCCGAGGAAATGGAGCTCGCCAATCCGGTTGGAACATCTTCTACTAACATCACATACTCATCCGTGGGTACCGCGCGACACGAAACGCAGCCCCCCGAAGAAAGGGGGTCGACGGAATATGTCCGAGCATGTAAAGCATAGCATACAGAAAACGAGGTCATAACCGAAGTGAGGAGTACAAAAAGTGAGCATAATGACCAGAATACCAAAGTGCTTGCATCCGAAACACAAATTGTACATCAGAGGTACAGAAGACAAATATAACAATCAGAATGCCAAAATGCTTACTTCCTGAAATACGAATCATGCATATCATAGTCATGTATCATATCCGGCCCATAATAGGACTGAGTGACATAAGAGAATAATCTTCATATTCATACCGTAACACATCATAACATCATAACTTATCATATGAGATAACATTAACCGATGTAGGATTCGCCTAAACCGATGTGGGATTGGCCTAAACCAATGTGGGATTGGCCTAAACCAGTGTGGGATTGTCCTAAACCAATGTGGGATTGGCCTAAACCAATGTGGAATTTTGCCTCATCATTGGGTTTGCCCCACCATTGGGTTTGCCCCACCATTGGGTTTGCCCCACCACCGGATCCGTGCAACTGATCATATATCATATCAGACTTCGTGTCACATCATATTTCGAAATACACATCATACATATATACACGATGCCGGCCGAAAGGGGCTCGGCGTGCGGACATATCATAACACCATAATCCATACACGGTTCCCGCCAAAAGGGGCTCGACGAACCGGGCACATCATACTCCGAAAACACATCATTTACGAACCGAGAAACCATACGCACATAAATTCTTATTATTGACTCAACAGAATGATCAAACAAGCCCTCATTTAAAAGCCAAAACAGTAGTCAAATCAAGTTTTCCTCCGAACGTCACTCGGGAACAGATCAAACAGAACTTTAGAAATCATAGTTATATATCAAAATCATATGCATAAAAATCCTCATTTCAAACTCGACAGACAAATAAGTAATCATACTCGGGGGTCGGAAGCATAGCCACATTAAGCTTTTTCAAAAATAGGTCGTTAGAACCAAGCATAGAAAAGTCGCGGGACCCACGGACGAGCGTCAACCCAATTCGGGCCCGCCTATGAAAGTTAAAGTCATAACTTGTTATAGAAACTTCTACGAACGTTTCATAGCAATCCGAGACCATATGTGAAAGTTACGGGCGTTCGTAGTTACAGAACTCTTTCAAAAACAAAGCTTTTTATGAAACTTTTGAAATCCAACCATACAAAAGACATGTAAACCATAGCTTGACTATATTAAAATGCCAACATCAAGAAGCAAATATGAATCATAAACATGCTCGGAACTTCGGAATAGAGTTGCCCCCAAGGCTCATAACATATCATAGCTTACTTACGTCTAGGACATGCCAAAAGAAAGAAGGACAGGCTTTACATACCTCGTTGCTTCCTAAGCTAATCCAACTCAAGTCTCGGCTTCTCAAAATCTACAATATCGTCATTAGACACCAAACATTAGCCATAGGCACTTAGTAATCCAATTCCAAACTAGCACTTTATCTACGGAAATTTGGGCAGCATTTCCCCTATAAATTCAACCACCCCGAGAATTCAACTCGGCCAATATCATCAACAACAATACTAACAACCATTCCAACAATATCAATAAGTAATTTCAAACGCATTCTAACATTAACAACCTTCATCCACATAATTCGACGACATTTCATTTACCTTCCATTTAACTACATACATTCAAATCAATATCGACGCTCACATATTCAAATACTAATCCGAGATCATCCAAACAAAATTCAAGAATGCTTCAAACAATCCACCCAACATTCAAACAATCCAAACAATACACCATGGAACCCGAAACCTTCCCAACTCAACATGAAAAACAATAACATATTTCTTTCTTCCAAACTCATAAACTACTCCAACAATCCACACTTTAACAACATCATCTTCATAAATACAGGAAATTACATTTAATTCACATTAGCTTTCAAAACAGCCCACACACGATTGTAACCTCAATTTGAACCATTAAACTTTCATTTGCATCATTGAATCCACAACACAACAATCCAAAACACTAAATAAAATTTGTTCATCATTCCTACATAACACCACATAAACACGGCCAAGCTCACAACAATTATAACTTCAACTTGAACCATTCAATACCTTCATTCTCATCACATAATCCATGACAACAACAACCAAAATACTAAGTAAAATCAATTCGCCATAACCTACTCAAAACAGCCCCTATACGGCCAATCCTCAACATGCATAATTTCATGAGTCTCATTCATTTTCTACACACTACAACAACACACAAACATGCTAAATACAATTAATTCATCACTCCTTCTACACAACACATACTACACGGCTACAACACTATACATACGGCCACACTTCAACATGCAATATTTCATGAATTTCATTCCCTTCTACATTTCACAACATGCACAATCATCCATAAAACACATAAAGAGGATTAAATCTCACCTTTTCCCTTCAACTTCTCTATACGGCTAAACTTGCTCATAACCACAACAAACGATTTTCTTGCTCCAACAATTACTCCATGTTGATTAGAACCTTCCAATTAGTAGGAAACCTAGAAGAAATAAAAATTTTGATGGCTATTTTTGGACCTCCATTTTCCTCTCCATGGCCGAACCTCCCTTCTTTTTTTTCTCTACAAGTTTCTTGAATTTTCCAAGTGATGAAAATGATGAAGATGATTAATTGTCATATTTTAGCCACTTATATATTGCTTCCATGTGGCCCATGGCCCACACCCCACACATGGCCACATATGGCCATTTTCATGAAATATTCTTTTTCCAAAATTTCACTTCTAGTCCTTAATTTTCATGAAATGCTTAACTTTTCATAATTCACTTTTGACCCCAAATTTTTCTTATTCCAATTTTACCCTTAACACTCCATGCCAATGAAAAGATGAATATGCAACTTATGCACTTTTAACAAAATCGGAAGAAATTACAACCTTGTCCTTAACTTATCATGACTAACTCGGATTATCCCAATGTACCAAAATACGGGATATAACAGCTGTATTACCCTTCCACTCTAGAACTGGCTCTCTCGGGATTTGAAATTGAACCATCTGCGTTCTACAATTAACATTAGCATAACAAGAGGCCAACCAATCCATACCCATAATAGCATCGAAGTCTACCATGTCTGACTCAATCAAATCCACTACCGTATGACGATTGCAAACTATAACCACACAATTTTTGTATATTCATCTAGCTATTATCGGATCACCAACGGGTGTAGACACCTCAAAAGGTTTAATTGACTTGAGTTTTAACCTGAACTGACCAACAATAAAAGGCGTAACATACGACAATATAGAACCTGGATATATTAATGTATACACATCATGAGAAGAAGCTGATAATATACCTATAACAACCACAGGCGAAGACTCAAGATCCTGTCGACCAGCTAATGCATAAATGCGGTTCTGAGATTCGCTCGAACTGAGTGCTCCACCTTTGCCTCTACCACGATTGGCTGATGTCTAAGAACCCTACCCAGGAGGGCATGCGAATGTCAAAGAACCAACTGCAGACCCTGTCAGCTGAACTATACCTCCACCACCTCTCAAGGGACAATCTCGCATAATGTGGCTTGGCCAACCACAGGTATAACAAATATCCAAACCCAAGCAGCATTGCCCAGCATGTAACTTACTGCACGGGGTACATCGCGGTGGAGATGGCCTCATCTGACTGGAACCACCCCTAAATTGGGAACTGGAAGCCTTGGAACTCTGGGCCTGCTCAAAATGAGTAGGTCAATCAAACATGGGTCCTGGGAACAGTGAAGGCGCACTAGCCACTGGATAGGCTGAACGCTTAGAGAACTGTTTCCTCTGACCACCTCTGAACTCATTAGTAAATCCTGAAGATCTGGCTCTCTTACTTTGACCCCTATCATGCTCACGCTCGGCCCTCCGATGGTGCTTATGCTTCTCATGATTATGAGTGTGTGCCTGAATGCCAGAAATATCGATACCTGTCTAAAGAAAGGCCGTCATGCAGTCATCAATCAAGTGTGCTACCAATCCGTTCACAAAATGGTACACACGGTCTCCCATGTCAGCTACAATAGCTGGAGCATACATAGCTAATGAAAATGAATACTGTACTCCCGAACACTCATGTTCCCCTATCTAAGTTTCAAAAACCTTTTAGCTCGGGCTCATCGAATCTCTGGTGGGAATTAATGTCGAAGGAAGGCATCTGTGAACTCCTGCCATATGGGTGGGGGCACACTGGAAGACATCCAAGTATCATACCAGTGAACAACAACATCCTGTAATCTATAGAAAGCCAACTCCACTGACTCCATATCTGAAGCATGCATTACCCGCAACGTCCTCAATATCTCATCTATAAAGTTCTGCAGGTCCTTATCAGTTTTCATCCCAAAGAATTCTGGAGGGTCTAAATTAATAAAATCTCAAACTCTGGCACTAACAACCCTGTCACCATAACTCGTACCCTGACGCTATGCCTGAGCGACTACTAACTCGATCAACAACTGAATGGCCTCTCGCATCTCTTGGCCTGAGGCATCATGTAGAGGAACTAGGGGTGCTGGAGCTGGGACTGGGGATCCTCTATGCTCTTCTAGAGCGAGCGGAGTATGAGAGGTCTAAGACAAAACCTTATTCTGGGACTCTCCCTCCTCAGCCTCTACAGGGGTACTCGACCAGTTCTTACACGCCAGCCACTGACTTGCCCTTCTGGGCTGCTGAAGCTTTCCTCGTCAAGCGTATTATAGAAATCGCAACACAAGGTCAGGAAAAAGGGAATCCTTATAACATGGCTCTATCACACGATCTAAGATGAGAAAGAAAGGTAATTTTCCTAAATACCATGAAGCCTCCTATTTATAAGTGTGGTGCACTACATACCATAAACAACACTCTGCTAGACATAACTCGCAGGCAGCCCTAGGAAGAACTACTCTGATACCAAATTTGTCACGACCCAACCTGAGAGCCATGACGGGCACCCGGATACCGAGCACCTCAAGACATACATTCATTACATAACCATATCCTAGTGTGGGCCATAATACTGACTAATAGACATCATAAGCTGTAAGGAATACAAGTCCAAACACACACACATGAACATATATATATATATATACACGTCATCATGCTGAACTCAAGTATACAAGCTGACAAGGCTATCGACATATAATGATGTAACAATATATAGACCAAAAAGGTCATAGAACATCTAACTGTACACATCTGTATATAAGCCTATACTGGAGCGAATAACATAATAAGGATGAGACAGGACCCTGCCATACCCATATGTATACAAAAAAATCATACCAAACTGAACTGCATCTCCGGTACAAGTGGAGTGCTCCTGTATAATCGCTGATAAGGCAGCCTAAGGGTCTGATTCGTCTCCTTGTCTACCTGCAGGCATGAACGTAGCATCCACGGCAAAAGGACATCAGTACGGACAATGTACTGAGTATGTAAGACAAGAGAGTAACATAAGAGAGACATAAGAAAACATAGGGTAAATGAATGCAACCTGTATATCTAGACTGCCTATGTGAATCAGTGGTATACATAATGTTGTGCATAAATACATAAGATCATACATACATATATATATATATATAGATATGTCGTCTGTCAAGATTCTATGGGAATCCCATCATATCGTATCAGACTCTGTGGGCATCATCATCATCATCATCATCGTCATCGTTATCCTCATATGACTAGCTGATCAGGTGGCAGTGCGTATATAATTCTGTCATCTTCCTCATACCCTGTACATATAAATATAATACATAATATACACGCATATAGTGCCTGAGGGGTCAGAGGTGTGTGTATATATATATATATATAAATGCAATGCAATGCAAACCATGATAAGAGTACAAGTAACTCTAGAGATCATACTGAATCTGAAGGAAGACTTTTTGAAGATACATTATGGAACATGAATCAAATAGATCATCCCGAACTTAAAGAGTAGAACCATTATGGATTAACGTTGCATATACGTTTTGTTCATAAGGATCATGCCAAAAGGAAATAATGGGAAAGCCTTAACATGCCTCAATTTGTCCAAGTAACCCAACAACAAGATTATCACCACAAGAGCGCCACTCCTATAACCAAGAATACATATACGACTTAGATGACGCATGTATATCATGTATATCGATGATAACTTAATTCCAAAGTGAAATGAACAACCTTTCTCCTATTTCTTATTCATTACCACAAAGTCCACAACCAACAATTTACAAAACAACTCCATATGTTCTCCTTTAACCTCATATTCTCCATATTTAAAGATACACCGTTGACCAGCCCCATATACACTTGTATACCACCCTTCGTCAACATTACTATTATCCTTTATAATAAAATTATTCTCAAAATATGGTAACAGCCATGGCTCAAGTTAATTTACAACTAAAAATATAATCAAATTCATTTTTGAACTTTTCCTCCAATTTCTTCTTCTTAAATCTTAACATATTTACCACATAAACTCATAAACATGAAATAAAATAAAATAAAATCTTACCTCAAAAACTCAAGAACACTCCAATTCCAAGATTACTTCACCTTAAAATAGCCTCCAAAGCATCTACAAGAAGAAGAGAAAAGTTTTCAATCTCACTTTAAAATGCTAAGCACTTTAATCTTCACTTTGATATTTGATTTATGTTTGAAGAAATGTTTAAACATGCTTGGAGAGGTTTTTAGAGCTCTCTTGAACTTGGGGTTATGTTGAAAATGATTTAAAATGAAGAGGGGTCGTAATATATAAAATTAGAAAAATCCACCGACTTTAAAAAATATGGCCCGTGTTTTATGGCCGTATAACATTATACGGCCAACCCCCTGGCCGTATAAAATTGTACAGCCCGTACAAAGGGGCCGTTTTTTTCCACATCAGAAATTCTGCTCTTTGTAAATTTTTAAAATCCTTAAATTCGTTCCATATCTTAAAATACGGACCATATCTCAATTATACGGCCCATATCTTATTGTTCCCAGAAACAATTTTTGACAAAACTTTCTGGTTTGATTCACTTATTCTGTAATCCTTTCATAACTTACCGAACATGAACTTAAACCCTTATAAGCATAAATTAAGCATGTCCAACCTCATATATCCTCAGAAACTGTCCCGGTGTTCGAAACTAAGACAACTACCGTACGACGAATCTAAATGTATAAAATTACAAGGTATAACAAGTAGTTTCTTGGGAAATGCCAGTTTCTATCAACGATTCATCAAAGATTTCAAAGATCGCAAAATTCCATTTGCAAGTTGCTTGAAAAAGAGGTGAAGTTCATATTCACCGAATCCTGTTTGCTGGCTTTTGAAGAGCTAAAAAAGAAGTTGGTGACTGCAACTATTATTATAGCACTTGACTAGACTCTGCCATTCGTGTTGATATGTGATGCAAGTGACTTTACTGTGGGGGCTATCCTTGGGCAGAGGTGAGATTAGATTTTTCATCCTATCTATTATGCCAGCAAAACACTTGATGCAGCTTATATGAACTATATTGTCTTAGAGAAGGATTTATTGGCCGTGGTCTACGCCTTTGACAAGTTCAGATCTTACTTGGTGGGAACGAAAGTGATAGTATATATTGATCACGCTGTTGTTCATTACTGGTTCTCAAAGAAGCACACAAAACCCAGACTCATTCATTAGGTATTGCCTTTATAAGAGTTTGACATTGAGATTCTATACCGAAAAGGCACAGAGAACCAAGTACCAGATCAATAGTCCAAGCTTGAGGATTGAAAGCATGTTGATGAGGGCGTGGTAATAAAAAACCTTTTGAAATGAGAAACTTTTTGCTCTTTAATCTGTCAAACTACGATGATACACTGGCATGGTGAATTTTTTAGTAAGTGAAGTGTACTCTGCTGATGCTAATCACGAGAAGAAGAAGCAACTCTTGTATAATAGAAGATTTTATATTTGGGATGAACCGTATCTCTAGAAAATCGGGCAAGATCAATTGGTAAGGAGATGTGTCCCAGCTAAAGAGGTAAAAGAAATTCTGAAGAGTTGTCACTCGTCGCCTTATGGCGGTCATCACAGTGGTGACAGAACAACAACTAAATGTAACGACCTGCTAGGTCGTTATGGGAGGTGAGTTAGAAAACTAGAACTCCGTTGGGAAATTTTGAGGCTGCGGGTGAGTCCGTAGCATGTTTTTATGTATTAGTGCATGTTTTGTTTATGTATGTAGGGCCTTTGATTGGTGTTGGGATTTTTGGGTGAAAACTGGTGCAAAAGCCCAAGCTATTGGTCAAAATGGACCACAGCAGAGGGTGAGTTACCACTGTAGCGGGTCCGTCATAACAGGCAAAAGGTCTCCGCCGTGAGGCGGGGGCAAATTAAATGAGGTCCGCCATAGCGGGAGCTTTTTCGCTATAGCGAGACTGCTGCAGCGAGGCTTTGACCGCTGCAATAGTCGACGGGAGGCAGAATCTATATTTTATATTCTCAGCTGATTGACAATTGTATTTGGAGCTCTTCTGCTGAAATGTTACTCTATATCTTGTCTGCATACCGTTTAGTTTGGCCGACACTGATTGATTTTACTCAATTAGTTAATATTTTCCTTAACCCTTTTGGGTTTTCTTACACTGAATCTTTGGCATTCCCAGTCTTACTGCAGTAGTATTCGATAATTCTTTACACTGGAGCGCGCCTCAATTTCTGACGATTAATCTTTCTTGGATTCCTTGGTTTCTTTATATGAGCAATAACATGGTTTCTTCTTAACATATACAGTTCTTCCTCATGCAATTACTAGCTCACCTTCCTTATGTACATGCAGACTCTATATTCATGGTTTCAGAATTCCTTTGGTATTTCTTGATTATTGTTGTTTTACTACCAATGGGTATATTCTTGAGTTTGCTGAATTTATTGCCCAATCAATTCTTGAATATTATTCTCCTTCTCTTATGGCTAAAATTTATACTCGTACTCACGGCCATCCCTTTTTCTTATCACCTATCTGTCTACTAGTTCTTCATACCTTATCATCCTCATTATCTATTCGGCCTTTGTCGTTTACACCCTTATATGCTCGTTTACCCAGTACTTACCACATACCTTTATCCACTTTTTGTCCCATCTTCTTTTTATCCCCTTCTAGTATGTTAGAAGTTCTTACTCTGACCTTTATGTATCCTTCTAGAGCTTCACAGATATCCTATGCATTCATCTTCTTGGAGTTTAACTTATTCTTTCCCCCTTAAGGATAACCTCAGAAACTGGTAATATAGGTTCCCTTGCTTCCCTGTAGAAACTGAATCGATCCTTGCAGTATTCTATCTTCTAGCTAATCTAACATCGAAATTTCCTTCCACCCATACACTTTACTTGATTCTTTTTTTTTTTTTAATAAGGCTTTTTATGCTCGGTGCACGGGCTATCAGTAATTCTTGTACTTACACTAAGAATATCTCAAATCTCTTCTTCAATGATCCTCTTCTTTCAATTTATCCTTGAAGTTGCTAATCCTTAGTCCAGCTAATAAATTAGGGATAGATTTGAAAATTTGCTGAAACGTGAACCAGGCTACTTACCATGCAGTGAATTCAAATTATTTCACTCTTTCCTTTGTCTGCAGTTTTCAATCACAGATATCTAGCAGAGCCATTATTATGCTTGTTCCATGAGGTTTCAATGCCACCAGCTTTGTTCCAATCAGACGCATCATCCCTTTATTACTTTCTTTGAGATTCTTCTTGGATTCTTGGCCTTCGCTTGATTCTTACCTGATAAATCTTCCCTATAGTCCAGCATACCCTATTTGTTGTTTGAGTTTATCTATTACAAAAATATTCGAAGTCCTTAAATATTCATTTCCTCTATTTACCTTTTGCGATTGAAGATTTTTGTCTATTCCCTCTCCTATACTGACCTTATCTTTTAGCCAACCAAATATGGTTTCGTCTTTTAATACCATCATAAATCAATGTACTATCACATCTATTTCCCATGACCCGCTCTTTCATTTACCCAGCTTATACTGTTCTGTAGTACTTCTTTACTAGGTGGTTGTACCATAGTCAGGCATCATAGTTCTTCCAATATCTTTTCGATCCTTTTCCTACTCACAAATACTTATAAAATATCTCTTTTTCTTTCTCCTTTCATTTGTTTCTTATCTTCCCTTTCGATGCCATAACTTGTTCATATTTATACATATCCCTCGTATATTCATCCTATTTCCTTTATAATCGAATTTCTGCACTCCTTATCAAGACTGTTGTCCCATGCTATCGATGTTTTGCCTCTTGGCCAGACTTATTATCTTATTAACCTTCCTCTTGTCCTTGATGGTTACACAACTGCCTTTAACCAATGCATTAGTGCACTTTTCTTACTTTCGCCCTTAGGGTCTTTTTTGACTTTCCTTGCTCATAAAGTGCTCTTCCCCACTTGCCATTCTATAGCATTGGCCCTGGAATTCGTAGAATATTCTATTAGAAGTACGAATCCTTTCTATTTCTAAAATCGTCGTTGGGGGGGGGGGGGGGGGGGGGGGGGTTTTTCTATTTTCTTGGTGAACGTATCAATATGGCTTCATATTTATCCTTTTGGATATACCTTAAGAGTCAGAAATCCCTTGACACCTTTCATAAAACCTGATTATTCTTTCTCAGGTTATATCCATACCATTGCTATTATACTTCAATCCTGTTTATCAAGATCTGTTTTCGGGATCTTTGCCTTTGTCCTTTATCACATATTGCCATACTTCATCCTTCCCGCTTACTTACTTTAAAAATTTATCCAAATGGCTCTTCGGCTCGACCGCTGACTTAACCCTTTTCTCGGAAACCTTACTTTATCCTTACTAGCCACATACTTCCCGTGCTTACACTTCTCTACTTCTAATGACATCATAATCTTCTTACTCCCTGATATTTTTGCATCATGATTATCCTACTTTAATATTCACGAAAAACAATATCAATCAGTCCTGTAGCACTTGCTACCTTAACTTCAATACCCAGCTCAATCAATACCTTTAGTATATTATATGATCGATCATAAGGGCACGCATAATATTTAATGTGGCCACCCATGAGTTATCGTTTACATCTCTTATTAATGCCTCACTTACGAAATATCCCAATGCTATTTAAAATCTTCCTGAATATGTGGCTTTAATACATCTCCCCTCTTTTTGCCTAGCTAGCTAGACTCATACCTCACAGTCATTTAAAATTCTTAAGGTAAGGCTCATATGCTCCTAATTTCCCTTGTCTATTTTGGTTTCTCATATTTTTCGTATGTCTAAATCTGTAGGACTTCTTAGCATATTTTCTAACTCCTGATTATTAGCCTCTGGCAATATAGACCTAATGAATGATCTCCACTCGAACACCTACTCTTCTTTCCTTTTTATTCATAAGCCGACATCGCTCTTATTTTTCTTTCGTCACGTGACCTTCACCATATCTATCTGAAAAATCAAGGTAAACCTTCTTATAAGGATCATATCCGTCATTTTTATTGTTGCATGGTCTTTTATCACCTATCTTTAAAAACCAATTTGAAGTTCTAATGGAAAATCCAGATAAAACCCTGTAATGCATTTCCCCTGAGGTTGGAAAAGTCCCTTACTTTCCTGGTTGGATAAATACTATCATAACCTTTGATACTTCCAATATCTAGAAAAATTTCATAACCACAGGTCAACACACGCGACTGCTTTTCATTCCTAGTCCCGGGGTTCCTAATGGTAGCAGAAATGTCTTAGTCGACATTACCCATAAATACTTTAGCTATCGATTTATTTAAAATCCCCATTTGTCAACTATTAGATGATATCCCATAATAATCACACACAACATAAGGAGTTTCAATAAGAAGACCCATATACCCATAACCGGCCTGTCCTGGTCCTGGTCTTGGGAACTGTGAAGTGAAATATCCTTTTCATCATCCTCCCACCTTCAACTCGTCTGACCATCCTCATCTCCCCTATCATAATATGAAGGATACGAATACTCTGGCAGCTCCTGATTGACTGAAGGCCAAGACAGAGGGCTAGATACCACTGTAACACTGTCACGCCCATTTTGCTTAGGCCGTGTGGGCACTTACCTTCCCACCTCAGTAAGCGAACCCTTATCCCAACAAGGAACTAATACATAAATTAAAGAAGTTAAGTAGCGAAAATCAATAAATACGTAAGTCTCACTATATATAGATAGATAGTAGTAAAGAGTGCGGAAGACAGTAAATACCCCCAGGGTTTAGTCTGAATAATACAAGAGCATCTAGGGAGAATAATACAATCTAGAAGTACTAATACATGGTATCTATGTCTCTAGAATAAAAGTAAGACATGTAATAGGAAAGTCTTCAAGGTCAGTGGACACCATGCTCACCCTGGAAACTCGAGTAAAAGCTGAAGAATCGCTCAGCCACGGGTCAGAGAAGTAGATCCGACCTGGTACTCAGCATTTATAAAAGAATGCAGCAAGTGCAAGTCAGTACAAACAATAGTATAGGTAGGCATCATCGGCCGACTAAGTATAGTTAACACAATTCATAAGATAAAACAGATAAAGAAGGAATCTAGCTAGTATAAGATAATATAATCACAACCAGATATCCATCATCGCGTACGTAAAGCATCTAAACCCAAATCTGTCAAGTCCAAATGTACCCGATCCAATCCAATAACCACAATAGAATCATTATGATCCATCATAATAACAGAGTCATCACAATCCAATCATCACAACATCTTAATCAAGTCATAATGGAAAGCAGTGCAATTGTCACACCCCAACCTTGGTAAGGCGTGACTGGCACCCAACACCCGATAGGAATCGAGCGAACCAAATTATAATTTGCATCCTTCATGACTCGAATGGTAAAAATAAGGCTAAGGACTAAATATGAACATAATATCATGCATAAATATATGTGCAATGGGCTACGATGCCAACACAACTACCGACACAACATAACTGAGCTATACACAGGAACTGTCTACAAAGCCTCTATGAAAATGACAGAAATATACAAGTCGGGATAGGGCCCTCGACATACCCTTAACGTAATTCATATGTATATATATAGACTTAGGCTGGCAATGCTCCAGGAAGAAGTAGAGCCACCAAACGTAGCTAGTACCTGAAGGCAGCCTACGGTGGAAGATCCTCGTCTTGTCTATTTGCACCTGCGGGCATGAACGCAGCGTCCACAAGAAGGGACGTCAGTACGAACAATGTACTGAGTATGTAAGGCATGAATAGTAACATGATATAAAAACGAACGTAGCAAAGATAAGGTGAGTAATTATACCTCGTACAGTTTCTTAGACCTCTGTCACGTAAATTAACTTGTCTATAGGAAAAATATTTCATACACATCCATACACAATATACACAAATTTGCATTCACATACATTTACTATACATACATCTGTCACATCCGTACCCGGCCTATCGGGACTCGGTGTCATCCGTACTCGGCCCTTTCGGGACTCAGTGTCATCCATACCTGGCCCTTTTGGGACTCGGTGTCATCAGTACCCGGCCCTTTCGGGACTCGGTTTCATCCCCAATTGATCAGTGGGATGCAATGCATACATACATATACATAAAAATACATAAATGAAATCAACATCATCATTAGCATTATCGTTATCACTATATCATTCCTTGAAGGATCAACAATCATAATATGAAATCGATGTTGTCATGAGAGTATCAAGAACCATGAACTAAGATAGCATGAGAAATAGAATCGTCATCGCTATATCTCACCTCGAAAGAACAAGTACTATGAGGCGAAATCAATCACAAAGAATAGTCTCAAAGATCATGAATAAGCTCCAAAATATCGTAAGGATCATGAGATTCATAGGCTTCTAGCATTTGTGGAAGCAAGGATATTGTGGATATGGCACAAAGGTTTATAACAAAAGAATCACGCCTTTAGAAATAAAGGGTTTAGCCTTAACATGCCTATGCGGCCTCCTGTTATCTATGCTTATCTGTCCATACTCGTAAATCTACATTCTAGAGGATTTGCACTATCGTTAGACACATTGTTATATGCCTATGCTAGGTCTTCATATTAAACTATTCTATATCCTGACGAAAATCGGGCAGCATCTCCCCAGTTTATATGTCTAGCCAGAAATCATAATTCAACAACCAATAACCATAATTACAATACCGACATCACACCAACATGATCAACACCAATAGGCTCCATAAAACATCCCACACGATGTTTTTCAAGTTTCATAACTAACCAACTCACTATACAATTATTTAACGACTTTATCTCCGTAGATAAACCAAAAGAAATATTAATAAGGAGAAATTCATACCTTATTCTTGTTAAAACAGCAATATCTTCAATATCCTCTTTGAATCCACGTCAAGATCCACCGCCAAACGACACTATAATCACGATTATGCGCTACCCGAGCCTCGATTAATCAAAATCACTCCAATCCCACAACTTTTTTATGACATAAATTCCCCTATATGTTGCTAAACTTTTTCATCTAATTTTTGATGTAAAATATGGGTTTTGACCCTTTTATAGGTGGATAAAATAGGTGGCATTGTAGCAGTTACTGTAGCAGTACCGTAGCAGTGCGGCTACTGTAGCGCGCATTTTTGCGCTGTCAGCCTAAATTGTAACGTCCATAATTCTCTACTCTAATGTCGTATCGATTAGCGGCTTGTTGAATTGGAAACTAGACTCAACGAACTTCATTTTAGGCTTTTGAAATACCTTAAAACTCCTGATATACTAGGAGATATATCCCTCCAAAGTTGACCCAAAATTCTGTCAACTTTTTCCAAATTTTCGACAAACTTATTTTCTTCGATTTGCTTGATCCTGGAATCTTCCATATCTTATTATATGAACTTAAACCCTTATAACCATAAGGTTGGTGCATATAATCTGATATATCCTTGAAGGTAACTCCGGTAACCGTACTTAAAACAACCATCAATACTTATAAATTTCAACGTACGAAACTGCGGGGTGTAGCATTCTCCCCCCTTCAAAAACATTCGTTCTCGAATGTTGAAGCAGAGTTCATTCAGAGGGAAATGTCAATATTCTTACCTGCATTTACTGGTATTTACTTTACTCACTTGCAGTCTTACATGCTTATTTAAAAACTGCACTTATGTGAATTGCGCAGTTTATCCTTCTTCTTATCATTCAGAAATTCTTGTTCTCTTCGATCTCTGCGTATCCTTCTTATGCTTCATAGATATTCCCGACCTTTGTCTTAGTCACCAGCTTGTTCCCATCTAACGCGATATCTTTAATCATTTCCTTTGGGTTCTCCTTTTGCTCTTAACCTTTGCCCGACTCTCACCTGATAAGTCTTTTCTCATAGTCTAGTGCACTTATCTGTTGTTTTGATTCATTAATCAAGCGGCTCTCTTGATTCCGTAAATTTTCGTCTTCTCTATTTATATCCATGAATCTTTTTCTTGCGATCTTATCTCCATCTAGTTTCATAACTTCTCCTTGCATTTCCATAGCTCATCTTGCTTCATAGCTCTCTATTACTTTTCAATTGCCCCATTGTCGGGTGTCATAATTCCTCCACTACCTTATCTAGTCAATCCTTGTCTTCGTTATGAAATACCTACAAAGTTCATCTTGTCAGTCATTTCTTACTTCCCTTCTTAATTCCATAGCTAGCTCATATGCTCATGTATGTCTACTCCTCGTATATTCATCCTGCTTTCCTTATAGCCATATCTCTAGTCCAAGCCTATTATCTTAGGCTATCAATAGCTACCTTTAACATAGGTTTCATTTTACCCCAGTACAATCGAAAATATAAGGAATAATATATATATATATATATAACAAAATAGAATCCGAATCGATCACTACATATATATCATAGGAAGACATTGATGATATACCTGTGATAGCATTAGGGAAGGGCTCATGATCCTATTGCTCAGCTAATGCATAATCACGGTTCTGAGGGCCGCTTGAACTGGACACTCTTCCTCTACTCCTACCACAATCTTCTAGTACCTGCGAACCCTGTCCCAGAGGGTGTACCGATAATGACGAACCCATTACTGATCCAGTAGGTCAGGTCATATCCTTACTACCTCGGGACGGAGACTCACGCATAATATGGCTTGTCCATCCGCAAGCATAACAAACATCTAAACCTAATCGGCATAGTCCCCAATGTATTCTGCCGCACTGAGTACATCGTGGTGCAGGTAGTCTCATCCGGCCCGAGTCACCCTTCTACTGTATACCCGAGATTTTGAAACTCTGGCCCGGTTCGAAATAGATAGGGCGATCAAATCTCTTACTTACAAATCGGGAAGGCGCACTAGCCGTTGACTGGCCTAGCTGCCTGGAATACTATGGCTCCTGTCCTCCTCTAAACTCACTAATAGCACATGAAGATCTGGCCCTCTTACTGTCACCTCTATCATAATCGCGCTCACCCTCGTGTGGCTGCCGTTGCTCCTCCAAATTCTGAGCATGGTCCTGAATACGAGAAATGTCCATCCCCTCCTAAAGTGAGGCCGTCAAACATTCCTTAAGCAAATGTGGCCCCAAACCGCTCAAAAACTTATGTACGCGGTCTCCCATATCTGCTACCATGGTTGGAGCATACCTAGCCAGAGAATTAAAGTGGAGACTATACTCGCGGGCACTCATATTCCCTTGTCTGAGATTCAAAAACGGATCGGCTCTGGCCTGTTGAACTTCTGGCGGCAAATAATGTCGAAGGAAAGCGTCTACGAACTCTTGCCATACTGGGGGAGGTGCATTAACTCCTCTAGAGGACATCTAGATCGTATACTAATGGACCGCAACATCCCGTAATCTATAAGAAGCCAACTCTACTGACTCAGTATCAGAAGCATGCATTAGTCGTAACGTTCTCGACATCTCATCTATAAAACTCTGTGGTTCCTCATTCGGTTTCGACCCAAAGAACTCTGGAGGGTCTAAACTAATAAAATCATAGGCTCTTGCACTGACCGCTCTGTCACCTTGGCCCGTACCCTACCGCTATGCCTGAGCGGCAACTATCTGAGTTAACAACTGAATGGCCTCTCTCATCCTGGTCCAAGCATCCGGTGGAGAAAGCGAAGTCTTTGGGCCGGAGCCGGAGCTGAGGCTCCTTTATGCCCCTACGAAATGGGTGGAGCATAATAGGTCCGAGATGGAACCTCGTTACGAGAGGCGACCATTCTCTATATCTGCAGGCGAATCTCATTCCGTTCTTCTTTCTACTACTGACTTGCCCTTCTGGGCAGCTATGGCTTTTCTCTTCATAGGCATAGCTGAAATCATAACGTACAATTAGGAAAAAGGGAATCCTGATGACATAGCTCAATTGCACGATCTACGATAAGGAAATAAGGTCAATCATTCCCAAAAGTCCCGCAGCTTCCTATTTATAAGTGTGGTGCACTGCACACCATAAACAAGACTATGCTAGACACGGCTTGCAGACAACCCTAGGACAGAACTGCTCTGATACCAATTTGTCACACCCCATCCTTGGTAAGGCGTGACTGGCACCCAGCACCCTACGGGAACCGAGCGAACCAAATTATAACTTGCATCCTTCATGACTCGAATGGTAAGAATAAGTCTAAGGGCTAAATATGAACATAATATCATGCATAAATATATGTGCAATGGGCTACGATGCCAACATAACTACCGACACAACATAACTGAGCTATACACAAGAACTGTCTGTAAAGCCACTACGAACATGACTGAAATATACAAGTCAGGACAGGGCCCCCGATATACCCTTAACGCAATTCATATGTATATATATAGACTTAGGCTCGGCAATGCTCCAGGAAGAAGTGGAGCCACCAAACGTAATTGGTACCTGAAGGCAGCCTACGGTGGAAGATCCTTATCTTGTTTATTTACACCTGCGGGCATGAACGCAGCGTCCACAAGAAGGGACGTCAGTTTGAACAATGTACTGAGTATGTAAGGCATGAATAGTAACATGCTATAAAAACGAAGGTAGCAAAAGATAAGGTGAGTAATTATACCTCGTACACTTTCTTAGAACTCTGTCACGTAAATTAAGTTCTCCACAGGAAAAACATTTCATACACATCCATACACATATTTGCATTCACATACATTTACTATACATACATCTGTCACATCCGTGCCCGGCCCTGTCGAGACTTGATGTCATCCGTACCCGACACTTTCGGGACTCGATGTTATCCGTACCCGGCCCTTTCGGGACTCGATGTCATCCCCAACTTATCAATGGGATGCAATGCATACATACATACATATACATAAAAATACATAAATGAAATCAACATCATCATTAGCATTATCATTATCACTATATCATTCGTTGAAGGATCAACCATCGTAAAATGAAATCGATGATATCATGAGAGTATCGAGAACTATGAACTTAGATAGCATTAGAAATAGAATCGTCATCACTATATCTCACCTCGAAAGAACAAGTACTATGAGGAGAGATCAATCACAAAGAATAGTCTCAAAGATCATGAATAAGCTCAAAAATATCGTAAGGATCATGAGATTCATAGGCTTCTAGCATTTGTGGAAGCAAGGATATTATGGATATGGCACAAAAGTTTATAATACAAGAATCATGCCTTTAGAAATAAAGGGTTTAGCCTTAACATACTTGTGCGGCATCCTATTATCTACGCTTATCCGTCCGTACTCGTAAATCTACATTCAAGAGGATTCGCACTATCGTTAGACTCATTTTTATATGCCTATGCTAGGTCTTCATATTAAACTATTCTATATCCTACCAAAAATTGGGCAGCATCTCCCCTGTTTATATGCCTAGCCTGAAATCATAATTCAACAACCAACAACAATAACAACAATACCAATATCACAACAACATTACCAACACCAATAGGCTCCATAAAACATCCCAAACAATGTTTTCCAAGTTTCTCAACTAACCAACTCGCTATACAATTATTTAACGACTTTATCTCCGTAAATAAACCAAAAGTAATATTAATAAGGAGAAATTCATGCCTTATTCTTGTTAAAACAACAATATCTTCAATATCCTCTATGAATCCACATCAAGATCCACCACCAAACGATACTATAATCATGATTATGCGTTACCTGAGCCTCGATTAATCAAAATCACTCCAATCCCTCAACTTTTTTATGACATAAATGCCCCTATATGTGGCTGAAATTTTTCTTCTGATTTTTGATGAAAAAAAATGGGGTCTTGACCCTTTTATAGGTGGGTAAAGTTGGTGGCATTGTAGCAGTTACTGTAGCAGTACCGTAGCAGCGTGGCTACTGTAACGCGCATTTCTGCGCTGTTAGCCTAACTTGTAATGTCCATAATTCTCTACTCCGATGTCGTATCGATGAGCGATTTTGTCACACCCTAATTTCCGTTAGGGCGTGATGGGCACCCGACCCTTATTTAGGGCCGAGCGAACCCGCTGACTCACCTAATACTCATAATCACGCTGGTTCTCAAATCATGACACAAATACATAACGAAAGTTTTTCGAAGGATAATACGCTTTTTACCTTCCTCGAATCAAATAAAATCTGTAACACATGAAACTTATAATATAATGCATAATAATACATCGGCTTACATAGCCGCTTACATAACCGACATCTTATACCCACGACCTTTGTACTTCGTAAAGTCTCTAACGAGAACTCCGTATACCATAACATGATGCCCTGACTCGGCGGCACTCCGGAGAAAATGGAGCTCGCCAATCCCGCTCGGAACGTCTTCTACTAATATCTTCAGCTACTCTGGGTGTACCTGCGCGGCATGAAACGCAGCCCCCGAAGAAAGGGGGTCAGTACGAAATATGTACTGAGTATGTAAAGCATAAAATATAGTAAGCGGGATCATACTGAAGTAAAGAGTAAAGAAAATCATAAGACTTGCCCTTTTGAAACATTGTCATGCATATACATATATCGATAATTAAAATCATGTCATGATCGTATCATCATATCATCGTACATATATACCGTACCCGGCCCTCTAGTGAGGGACTCGGTGAGTAAAATCATATCATAATCATGTATGCATGCATATATACATATATATATATACCGTACCCGGCCCTCTAGTGAGGGACTCGGTGAATAGCGTGTCCCGGCCCCGCTAGCAAGGGACTCGGTATGCCATCCTGGCCGCCAACCCCATATCATCACATCATCATATACATATATATATATACCGTACCCGGCCCTCTAGTGAGGGACTCGGTGAACAATGCAGGGAAGTTGCACGAATACGTACCCGGCCCGGGACTCGGTGAAAGATGCATTGAGGCATGCACGAGCAGAGTAGTGAGAAACCAAATGCAAATAAAACATTTCCAAGACTCAATGAAGTAGTCCAAACGGAATGTCATTTGAAAGTCGGACAATAGTTATATCAAATATCTTTCGGACGTTATTCGAAAACATAGCATACATCATACGTATTAACAAAACCATAAGGGTCATAGTCATATTCAAACCATAGGGATCATAGTCATACGTCAAACCAATCCGAGTTCGCCTCCGAAAGTTACAAACTTTATTCACTTTAGGACTTTCTACGAACAAATCGAAGTGATCCGAGCCTTTCTGTGAAAGTTACGGACGTTCGTAGTTCCGGAATCGTTTGGGAACAAAACTTTTTTGAAAACAAAGCTTTTATGCAACTTTTGAAATTTAATTATACAAATGACATAAGGACCATGATTTGACCATATTAAGAATACGAATATCAAGAAGCCAATAAGAATCATAAACATGCTCGGATCACCAGAATAGAATTACCTCGAGATTCGTGTCATAACTTACTTTCAACTAAGACATGCCAAAGAAGGAAAGGTTGAGCTTTACATACCTTAGTCGGTTCCTAAGCTAATCCGAACTTACGTCTCGACTCACGATCTACAATAATGTCATTAGGCATCAACCATTAGTCATAAGCACCGAAGGATTCAATTCCAAACCATCATTTTATCTACAGAAATTTGGGCAGCATGTCCCCTATAAATTCAGCATCCCCGAGAATTCAACTCGGCCAAATATTCAACAACAATACTAACAACCATATCAACAATATCAATAAGCAATTCCAACGCATTCTAACATTAATAACTCCTTTCTACATAGTTCGACGACATTCACTTATATTCAATTCAACTACATATATTCAAACCAACATCGACGATCACATGTTCAAGTACTAATCTCGAAAACCATTCAAACAACATTCAAGAATGCTTCAAACAATCCACACATTATTCGAAACAGCCCGTCAATATACCATAATACCCGAACCTCCGAAGTTCAAGAAAACATCAACAACACATTTCTTTTCTTCCAAATTCATCAACTACACCAACAATCCACACTTTAGCAACATTATCTTCATAAATACAAGAAACTATATTTAATTCACATTAGCTTCCAAAACACCCACACACGATTTTATCTTCAACTTAATTCATTAAACCTTTATTTACATCATAGAATCCACAACACAACAACCAAAAATACTAAATAAAATTTAGTTCATTCCTTGTCACAAAACAGCCCATACTCACGGCTCAACATCAACATACAAAGTTTCATGAATTTCATCCATTTCTACACACTATTCCCTCCGTTCTAATCCGTTAAAACTCTGAATAAACTTGTTAACAATGAAAAGGAACCTTAATATTACCTTAAGTGTGCAGCCACCACGTCCACTCTCTTTTTCTTGGTTGATTTTTAGCTCAAATTGAAGGCAACGCGACGTACGACACTTTTCTCTTCATGGGCTTCGGAATTCGGGGCGCGGATTTTGGTCAAAATTAGTTTTTCTCTCTAGGCTCTCCTCTCTCTTTTTCCCCAGAATTTTCTGGGTGTTTTGGTATGAAAAATGAGGATAAAATGCTGATATTTCATTTAAAAAGGTGTGGGTGATGGGCCTGACCCGGTTGGGCTCGGGTTGGGCCTGGCCCACTGACCTTTCTGCCTTAAAACGTCTATATCGCCTTATTCCGATGTCACCTGTGAACCCACGACCTATGGTTGGAAATCTATTTCAATTATTTACAACTTTCATTCTGGGATTCTTCCCAAATTTCAAACTCATAATACCGTTTTGGCCCCTCGAAGTCAGATCACCCGAAGACGTTTTCTTAAATCGCCCTTTTGGAGGGCTTACACTCATTTTTAGCTTATGGGTCCTTCTTAGGACTTGCTCAACTTCACATGTACCACCCATATATCTCTTCATATGTCCTTTATAAAATTTTAACATGTGGGTCCCACCTTAACACACGGCCACTTTGGCCTTTTCATGAAATTTTTATTTCAACTTCTAGCCCCTAGTTTTCCTCAATATTTCCATCCAATAAAATCATAACGACTCGTACCTTAAAAAAAGTCAGAAAATAGCCTTGTCGTTAACTTGTCGCAACTAACTTAAAATGTTCCAACGTACAAAATACGGGATATAACATCCTTCCCACCTTTAGAACATTCGTCCTCGAATGTTCAACTAGTCACATATGATGTTGCAATCTCTTTCGAATATACGAAGGTGCTCAAATTAGCCCAAGAAATACCTTAGCGTGACTTCACTAATTCTTATGTTTCACTTTGTCTTCGCCTCTCTTATCTTACAACCGATATCGAGATAGGTCATTGGTTCAACCATAGCCATATTTTGTTTGTCCTTAGTACTAATTTTGTCTCGGTACTTCCGCTTAAACCATCTTTACATCTTTCTGTAATGTACCCAAATTATCATAACTGCCTTATCATTACTAGGCCTTTATCCTTCCTAACAAGTACTCACTTAGTCTCATTCTTAGCATACCAATACTTGTAGGTTGCATCCTTATTCTTGTGCGACTTGTATAAAATATATCCAATCTTAGTGTTATAGCCCGTATTTCGTACGTTCGGGTATTGTGGGGGCAATGGCGAGAAGTTAAGGACAAGATTATGTTCTAAAATAATTTTAATGTATGAGTTATTAGGAATATTATTTATGAACATTGGTGTCGTGGAAATGTTGAAAAAGGGTTAAGGGTAAAAAGGAAAATTTGCAAAGTGGCATTATGGGAATAATGCGGAAGGCAAGGGGCAAAATGGTAATTTCACAAAGTCTAAGAAAATCTTTGAAAGGTCAAAGTTTGCATAAGAAGGAATTGGTCTTCTTTATTAAATTTCAAGAAAAGGAAGGAGAATTCTAGAGAAATGAAGAAAAGGGGGGCTAAGTGTAAATTACAAAATATATGGACCAAAGCTTGCATAGCAAGACTCAAGTATTCATCTTTATTTTTCTTGAAAAATTCAAGGGAAAAGAGAAGAAAATTCTAGAAAGATGAGGAGGAGGACATGTGTTCATATTTTTATTTAGAGGGCTTAAGTATATATATAAGTGAGTGGTGGAACAAAATAAGACATTTCTTTTGAGTCATGAAGAAAGAAAGAAAAAAAAAAAAAGAGGAGCTAGGTTCGGCCAAGCTTGAAGAAAAGGAGAACCTTGAGAAAAAAATTTCAAAAATTATTTTCCTACTAATTGGAAGGCCCCTAGCAAAGTGAAGTACTCGTTGGAGCAAGAAAATCGCTCAATTGTATGCAATTCGTAATCCCAAGCCAAGTGGAAGGTTGAAGAACAAGTGGAAAAGGTAAGGCTTAAATCCCTTCTCTTATGTGTTGCGGATGATGGTATATATTGTAGCATGAAGAAATGAATGAAGTACATAAAAATATATATGGGAGGCTTGGCCGAATCGTGTAATGAAATGGTAAGGTATGATGAATTGATTTTATGTGGAATTTTAATTGTTGTTGTGGATGGTTTGTATATGTTGTAGTATGGAAAATGGATGATAAGCATGGAACCCGTGTACATGGTAGAAACCGTGTGGTGTATGTAGTGGTTAATCATGTATGTAGCATGTTGGTTGTTGTTGTTAAGTCAAGAAATGAATGAAAATTTATGGAAGTGTGCATGCCATGTTTGGCCGTGTGTTGTGTGTGTCGTGTTGTATGAGTTGGTCGTGTGTGTTGTGTTGCATAGGAGGAATGAATTAATTTTACTTAGTCTTGTGTTGTGTTGGAATGTGTAGAGATGGAAGGAAATGCATGAAAATATGTTAAGAAGTGGTTGCGTTAGTAGGTGCTTTGGTAAGTTATGGTAAATTGATGTTATTTGACATTTTAATTGTGGTCATTATGGATTATGTGATGTAGAATGAAGGGTGTTGTTGAAGTTAATGTATATGAATGATAATGAAATACATGATTGTGGGTTTCGGATGAAGTAGTATGTTAATTAAGTTGTTGGAAGATTATGTGAATTGAATTGAATTGAATTGGTTATTGAAGTGTTGTTAGAATAATTGTTGGTTTTGTTGTTAATATTGGGCCGAGTTCCATTCTCGGGTTGTTGTTGTTGAATTGGGCCGAGATAGAATCTCGGGATGGCGCATTTACGGAAATGTCTGCCGAAATTTTGGTAGACAAGTGTTACTTTGAGAATTTACTTCTAGATGCTCGAGTTAACATTTGGTAAATATGACCAAATTGTAGATTTTGGCGAAATTGGAACTTGAATTTGGAGGAGCGTAAGAAGCGCAAAAAGGTATGTAAGGTTTCACCTTCCTTCTTTGGCATGTCTTAGACATAATAGGCTTGAATACGCGCCTCGGGGATGATTCCATTCCTAGAAATCCGAACTTGAAATTTCCCCTTTTTCATTCAATAGAATTGAATTAAGTTTGGTGTGTTTTATTGAAATAATTGTTTAAACATCTCTAACTTGCCCAAATGGAACCGAGTGACCCTTAGACCTTCATAAGTGACTCCATGAAGCCTAACGTACGTAAATTGTGTACGCCACCTCAGCTGACTCGAGGTGGGCCCACTATTCCCGAATTCACTCTTATTGTTCCGATTGGTTTATTTTCGTACTATAATTAAAGGAAAACTTTTGGTTATGATTCCGATTACTAAAAAATAGTGTTTTAACTAATCCATTAATTCCAAGGCATAATTCTTCTCCTCCGATAGCTAGTAAATGTTTTCCAAAGTGCCCGTATTTTCCCAGAACAAAGGTTTATGACAAAGTAAGTTTTACAACAATGACGATGAACATGTTCTACAATGACATGGATGATGTCAAGGAAGAAAATGTTTACATGAACAATATGACCATGATGATTCTACGACTAAAGGTTCCAAGTTCATGATTCCAGTGACGAGATGAGAACGTTAAGCTATTTCTTGAACTCTCAACTCTATTCATGAATAATGTCTATTTCTTTTAAAGGTTCCAAGTATACGAAACGAGGCCTTATGATCCTGGTTTATGTTTTCTCATGATATTACTCTTCATTAATAGTCTCGCCTTATATTAATCGTTCCTTCAAGGTGAGGCAAGCGCCCATAGCTATTCTATAATATAATCGGAGGTTTCCGACCTTATGTCACTCCGATGGTTACATGATTTTCTTGGGCTCTCCTGCATGCTTATATGACATATGTATATGAAAAATGTACATGTACATTGGGTGGGGGAAGGGATACATGGGGGAAATGGGAAGGGAAACACGTTTCATTGCCACCTGTCGGTGGCTTATCATCCCGGACGCGGATGCCCGGACGCGGGATTTATGGGCGAGCCGGAGTATTTCGGCGCAATGTGGGCCAGCCGACGCTGTTCGGTGCTATGATACTACATGATACACTATGACTTGATATGATATAACACGACATGACATAACATAAGTTCTATTTTCTATGTCTATGAAAAGAAATGTTTTCTTTCTAAAAAGGAAAAACAAGCATGCATGGTATCCAGCCAAATAGGCGTTCACATGTACAGGTTATCCTCTTATCCCATCACATGTTCTATGATCCCATGGTATTGTTGTTCGTACTTATATTCCTGTTGTATTATTTTTCATGCCTTACATAGCTCGTACTGACCCCTCTTCTTCGGGGGCTGCGTTTCATGCCGCGCAGGTACACCCAGATGAGCTGAATCTAGCATAGAGGATGTTCCAGCAGAGTTGGTAGGCTCCACTTGTCCCGGAGTGCTGCCGAGTCAGAGTATAGAGGCTATGATGCTTTGTTCGAAGTTAGAGGCTTTGCAGACAGAGTCGTGGGTGTTGGGTTGTTAGTCTGTAAGCGGCTCCAGCAGCCGATATGTTATTGTGTTCCGTGTCACGAGTCTTGTATGATGACAGATTTTACTTATGGAAAAAAAGAATGTATGTATTCATTTCTAACTGATTCATAAGTTCATATGTGTAATAAGAGTTAGCGGGTTCGCTCGGCTCCGAATATGGGGTCGGGTGCCCATCACATCCTAATAAGGTTAGGGTGTGACACTTAGTCATAGCCTTTCATTCTCCTGGTTCATTTTGCTTTACATATCCTCTCCGTACGAAAATTCGCTCGTAGCCTATTTTGTCTTACTCTTTTTTTTTTCTCCTCTTTCTTCTTGTTTTCTTCTCTCTCTTTTCTCTTTTCTTCATTCACTCCTTTGATGTTCTCACTTCCTACTATAGGAGGTTTTCTGTTTTTCTCTCTTACTACTTATAGGTCGCGGTATCGTTAGCGATCAACCCTATTGCCCACATCTTAGCCTCTAATCCAGCACCGCAGTATTACCTTTCGCAATGTCATATCATTTAAGATCTCTACAATTAATTTCCAGCACTATCTCAATTACCATCCTAGCTTCTACCCCTTTGGCTGGCTTTTGGATCTTACTAACTTGTCTCCGCAAGGAGTCTTTGTTACGTTGCCCAAGCATCCGTATCAAATATATTGTCATGTCGATTGTCTTCATCTTACACTTACATCTCTCGCACTCGCTTCCCCCTTTAGGGTGTACTTATACCATTACCCAAGAATACTCTGTCCTATGTTCGCATTTTCAAATCTCAATTAGGCGACACTTTTATTCCAACATTCTGGTCCCCTTGCCGTTCATTTACTCACTTTCTTTCTTTTTCAAATATCATTGTGTTAGGACTTTCCGAGTTTAACCTGTGATGAAAACAGCATCCACTTGCTTTATAACATTCGTGCCATTTATATTTTTCTTCTCACTTGAACTTCGTTACCTTGCCCAATTAATGTCTTCCATATACCGCCACGTTGGTCGCCGAATACACACGTCCCTTGGTCTAGCCATGTACGATATCTTATGCATACCTATGTACACATATACTCTCTGCTAGCTTGCTTACAAGGGATCTTCAAACACTATTCCAACTCACCCTAATTCTGGAACTGTGATGCACCTTTTTCCTCTTTATCGGTCTAATTCGCCCCGTTCTGCGCGGCCTCTTAAGGTTCCTGCCCACTCCGGACTTTAATTCTTCTTAAGTCACCCTAGCTTCCCATTTACTTCTTGCGTACGAATTTAGAGAACTTTCGTAAAACTTCCCAGAGGTCACCCATCCTAGAATTTCTCTCGCTTCAAAGACGCTTAACTTTAGAACTCTGGCTGAATACGACACTTTAACGCTCGTATAACTGCGTCCACCTTACCGCATCACCTTTATCACGTATTTTAGAGTAATTCAAAGTCCTAACAAATTTTGAAACGCCTCATAACACGTTTCCCTCCGAATTAGAGGGGTTTCTTAGTCTCCTGACTTCACAATTTTCATTTCGACTCCCTTTAATCCTCAATATTCACGTTTCACCTCTAGGCATGGCTACTTTTCCGTCTTAGACTTCCAGATTCCCAACGGTGAGGAATACACCTCGATCGCCGTTACTTATAATCACTCGGTCATCGCCCTTCGGATACTGTTCTCATTTTTACCTCATCCTTTGTCATTTCTATATCCGAGTCTTTTACAGTCCCGTCACTTCTGGCACCTGGGGTCCTTAACTACGCGTGTCATGGTCCATTACTATGCCGTTGTCTCACTCCCTTCTTATTTCCTTCTTCCAGTTACCCCCTTTTTTTTTTTTTTGCACTCGCTATCATTTCCGCTATTATGTAATCCTTATCCAAACTTCCCCTACCGAACTTGATAAGCCTTTCCTATTCGTTCTATAGCTCGCTTTTCTGTTTCACACTCGTCGTTAGATTCTAGCGACATAGATCATATCGTAGCTTTAGCCACGCTCTCACTAGGCTTTTCTCATTTTCATAACAATCCTCGTTATACTTACATTATATCTTATCCGTGATCAATCCTATGTGATAATACTTCTTAAACCTCTTCCCTTTTTTTTTTGATCTACTTTATCCTTAATATTACACAAACTGTCTTATCAATACGTTCATATCCATCGCAATTCTTCTCCTCCGCACTCTCGCCTTAATCATACTATTACCTCTTTTTAACTATAAGCTCGTCGTAATTCGTCCCTGCTTGTCCATTCGGTCGGCACCTTAAATAACACTCCATCACGACTTACCAGCCCTTTTTCTTTGGATCGTCTTTTAGGGCTACAAGTCCTTTCCAAATTCTTTTCACCGAGCCGCTATCGGACTTCTAATTACTATTATGCCCAATTCCACAATTAACTTCTTTCTCGGTGTCGGCCATACCCGTAACTTAGTCAAATTTTATCATTACTATTGACTCGACCTTTCCAGACATACCACAAACCTATACCTCACTCTCTCTTTATTTCTGAAAAAGTTTTGACAGAGTTTCCTCTGTAATTGTTACCATCTCAAAACCTGTACACAAGAAATACCAACAACGCCTCGCAGGGCCAACATATATATACATATCGTATCATATCACAGCCACACAGGGCTCCCAATATCACCAACAGTACAAAAATAATGAACATACCTCGTATGCCCAACTCAATCGGCACCTGTTACACTTCCTTGTTTACTTTCCCTTTCGGTCTTCAACGTGTATTTCAATCGTACTTCGATATCTTACCTAACATATGTCTTGCATACCTTTGCTTATCTGCGTACTTCATAGCTTCCAATGTCACTAGTCGCTTTCTTCCGCCGATGCCATTTCTCTGCTAAAGTCAAAGGTTAACATAAAATATCTCATTTCCTATGACTTGGCTCTACGACACGATCTAAGAAGTGAAAGAAGAGTAACCACCGTAAATGCCCCGTAGCCTCCTGTTTATAAATGTGGCGCGCTTCACACCATAAACAGGACTCTACCGGACATGACTTTGCAGACAATCCCCTAGGACGAACCGCTCGATACCAATTTGTCACACACTAATTTCCGTTAGGGCGTGACGGGCACCCGACCCTTATTTAGGGCCGAGCGAACCCGCCGACTCACCTAATACTCATAATCACGCCGGTTCTCAAATCATGACACAAATACATAACGAAAGTTTTTCGAAGGATAATACGCTTTTTACCTTCCTCGAATCAAATAAAATATGTAACACATGAAACTTATAATATAACGCATAATAATACATCGGCTTACATAGCCGCTTACATAACCGACATCTTATACCCACGACACTGTCTGTAAAGTCTCTAATGTAACTCCGTATACCATAACATGATGCCCCGACTCGGCAAAAAGACCGAGAAAATGGAGCTCGCCAATCCCGCGGAACGTTTTCTACTAATATCTTCAGCTCACTGGGTGTACCGCGCGGCACGAAACGCAAATTTCCGAAGAAAGCGGGGTCAGTACGAAATATGTACCGAGTATGTAAAGCATAAAATATAGTAAGCGGGATCATACCGAAGTAAAGAGTAAAGAAAATCATAAGACTTGCCCTTTTGAAACATTGTCATGCATATACATATATCGATAATTAAAATCATGTCATGATCGTATCATCATATCATCGTACATATATACCGTACCCGGCCCTCTAGTGAGGGACTCGGTGAACAATGCAGGGAAGTTGCACGAATACGTACCCGGCCCGGGACTCGATGAAAGATGCATTGAGGCATGCACGAGCAGAGTAGTGAGAAACCAAATGCAAATAAAACATTTCCAACACTCAATGAAGTAGTCCAAACGGAATGTCATTTGAAAGTCGGACAATAGTTATATCAAATATCTTTCGGACGTTATTCGAAAACATAGCATAAATCATACGTATTAACAAAACCATAAGGGTCATAGTCATATTCAAACCATAGGGATCATAGTCATACGTCAAACCAATCCGAGTTCGCTCCGAAAGTTACAAACTTTATTCACTTTAGGACTTTCTACGAACAAATCGAAGCGATCCGAGCCTTTCTGTGAAAGTTACGGACGTTCGTAGTTTCGGAATCGTTTGGGAACAAAACTCTTTTGAAAACAAAGCTTTTATGCAACTTTTGAAATTTAATTATACAAATGACATAAGGACCATGATTTGACCATATTAAGAATACGAATATCAAGAAGTCAATAAGAATCATAAACATGCTCGGATCACCAGAATAGAATTACCTCGAGATTCGTGTCATAACTTACTTTCAACTAAGACATGCCAAAGAAGGAAAGGTTGAGCTTTACATACCTTAGCCGGTTCCTATGCTAATCCAAACTTACGTCTCGACTTCTAACGATCTACAATAATGTCATTAGGCATCAACCATTAGTCATGCTATCTTAAGGATTCAATTCCAAACCATCATTTTATCTACGTAAATTTGGGCAAAGTACGTCTCTATAAATTCAAAGATCCCCGAGAATTCAACTCGGCCAAATATTCAACAACAATACTAACAACCATATTGTCACGACCCAACCCCGTGGGCCGTGACTGGTGCCCTACTCAGGCACCAAAACAAACTGACGAACCAAATCATCAAAATAAGGCATGCTCGTATTTACCGTACATAACTCGTACCGAAAATCAAAAGCCGATATCATATTAAATGCCATTCCCAGCGGTCGCCCGTATCAAAATATCACATCGTAATCAAAGCCGGCGAATGTACATCGCCCAAACATACTCACACAAACATGTGGGCCATATCGGCCGTAGTAGCATACGGGACCGCTTAAGGGCGCAAAAACAAAAACATATACGCACAACCCCATCACATACAAACAAACCGGACCCACGACCCACAAATATGACTACGTCCTCTACAACCGATCCGAACATACGAACATATGACGGGCGAGGGCCCCGCCGTACCCGAATAGTAGCAAATGTACGTAATATACAACGAGAAAAGGGTATATACCAAAAATGTGAGCTCGAGATCAAGGAGCAATCAGGCAAACGCAATCGCAGGTCCTAAGCGGTGGCATACCACGCGAAGCGTCAGTACCTCCGCGGCATGTAGTACAGCCAGGAAACGTGGGGTCGGTGATTTAAAGAAGTACTGAGTATGTAAAGCAGGAGGTACAATAACTCAAATCATAACCGGGATCAGGAGATACAGAGACAAATACAGAAATAACCGATCAAACCTGTGCGAAATGCAAATGTACAAAATGCAAATAATAACTGCGATAGAGCTCGGAATACGTGGTCACCCGACGCCGGTGCCACAACACATCATACTCCGGAAGTTTTCAAATCTCCGAACATCCCCGAATACATCAAAATGTCACACACACACATCATGTCACTCGTAACATATCAAAAGCCATATCACATCATGACACCATGAACGGTAACCGGCCCTATGGCGAGGTCTCGGAAACCGCAACACATCATACTCCCGAATATGTCAAGTAACGCGCACGATCACAAAAACCGGCCCGCACCGAAGGAAATAAAATCATAATAACCGCACGAGCTGAGTAGGTGCAAAAACCATATGCATTTCAAAAGTAAGTTTCCAGACTCGACGCATAATTTCATATACATATACCATAGCCTTAGAAGGCTTAAAACGAATGTCAAGTAAGTCAATTAGTAAACAAAAGTTAATAGCTTTTAAAGTATCAATTTTTCAAAAACACATCGTAGGTCATTCTTCGAAAATTTATTATTATTCATATAGACAAACGTTCACATAACCTTATCAAACGTTTCAAACGGACCTTAGCATTATAGACAACCATTTCTTTTTCATATCGGACGGAAAGAGTCAAACAAACCAAACGAGGGGAGCTTCCTGGACTGGGCCCACCTCGGGTCAAGTCGAGGCGTTTTAATATAATTTACCAACGTTAGGCCCCATAAAGTCATCTAAGAAGGTTTCGAAGTAATCCGGACATTAGCGAAAGTTACGAAGGTTTGAGCCTTCTTTCAACAAAATAGCAGTTAATATAATTCAATTGTTTCGAGTGAATAGTACTCAAAATCAATCTCGGATTTCCAAGAGTAGAATTATCCCCGAGGTCCCGATTCTAACCTAGTATGACTAGACATGCCGTAGTTGTTGAAGGGTAGGCCTTACATACCTTGCGGACGCCCTTATGCCCGTCCAATCTCAATCCCCGTTTCGTCGAAATCCGCAAATGGTCACTTTGCCGCTTACTATTCATGTAAGTTAACATTTTAATCCTTAGTAGTATTTGGCTACCGAAATTTCGGAAGACTTCTATAGATATGACCTCCCCGAGGCTTAGCTCCTCGGCTCGAATAATCAACAACAACCAACAAACCCAATAAAACGCAATATGACCTATTTGGTCATCTTTCCAACATAATGTCATAACTTCCGTTTCTAACTTCATATTTCCAACTCAATCTCAACATATTAATCAAGATCGTTAATTCCATCTCAGAACATATCATAACATTTCTACCACGTATATACAAGATATACATAAAATATACAAAGCATGCAAACTTTCCACCAAACCACAATTTATCCAATTCTTCCAATCTTTAACCTACAAGTTCATAACACATTCCCATCATCCAAATTCATCAACTTTAATCATATTTTACACCTTAACACTTCATTCCCATCATTTCATAAATTCATGGTAAATCAACATAAACTTCCACATTCCATTTTCATACAAACTTACATCATTTTTCCTACACTTACAATACAAGAATCATAACTACACAACTAACACATTAAACGACACAATTCATCACCATTCCCATTTCACCATGGCTCACGGCCCACCCTCCAACTTTTCCAACTCGATCAAATTCATTCTACTTTCATTTCTAATATGGATTTCACAACATCTACAACTAGAATATCACATAGAATTAACCCATCCTTGCCTTACCTACAACCATGCACACACGGTTACACACACATACATGCCATGCACGGCTACACCATAAATTCTCATGCTTCCATGATTCTCATCCAATTCAAATCATATAACACATAAATTCACTCCATAACATAAAACATAAGAATCTTACCTTTTCTTGAAATTTCAACTTTCCACAAACGAAGCTCTTCCTCCAAACCAATTATGCCACGTCAAAGAAAGCGCCCGGAACTTGTGATAAATTCAAGGAGAACAAGATTTTTAAGTCAAGGGTTTGAGGGCTCCAAAATTTTTTCTTCTTTTCTTTCTTTCTTTTTCTCTCCAAGCCGTGACCTTCTTTTTTTTTTCTCTTGATTTTTCTCTCAATTTCTTTTGATTTCGAACCTTTCCATGATAAGGATGACATATATAACATGGTCCTTATAATAATTTGTCACATGGGAATTATTTTAACCCATAGGCTTGGCCAACCCTTGTGGCCGGTTGGGCTCCCTCTTTTGGGCCTCATTTTATCATTTTATTTTGAGCCCAATTAGTCATGGATCATACTTTAAAATTCCCGAAACCAATTTTCAAAATTCTAATTTGCCCTTAGGCTTTCTCCCAATGTTTCCACATCCCAAACTTCCGAGAACCGGCATACACATACTAAAAAAAATTCTAAATATGGCCTCCTTTCTCATAAGTCAAAATTATTTCGAATTTTCCGAATATACAAAAATGCCGGATGTAACACATATCAACAATATCAATAAGAAATTCCAACGCATTCTAACATTAATAACTCCTTTCTACATAGTTCGACGACATTCACTTATATTCAAGTCAACTACATATATTCAAACCAACATCGACGATCACATGTTCAAGTACTAATCCGAAACCATTCAAACAACATTCAAGAATGCTTCAAACAATCCACACATTATTCGAAACAGCCTCATTCAATATACCATAATACTCGAAACCTCCCAAGTTCAAGAAAACATCAACAACACATTTCTTTTCTTCCAAATTCATCAACTACACCAACAATCCACACTTTAGCAACATTATCTTCATAAATACAAGAAACTATATTTAATTCACATTAGCTTCCAAAACAGCCCACACACGATTTTATCTTCAACTTAATTCATTAAACCTTTATTTACATCATAGAATCCACAACACAACAACCAAAAATACTAAATAAAATTTAGTTCATTCCTTGTCACAAAACAGCCCATACTCACGGCTCAACATCAACATACAAAGTTTCATGAATTTCATCCATTTCTACACACTATTCCCTCCGTTCTAATCCGTTAAAACTCGAATAAACTTGTTAACAATGAAAAGGAACCTAATATTTTAAGTGTAGCCACCATGTCCACTCTCTTCTTCTTGGTTGATTTTTAGTTCAAATTGAAGGCAACGCGATGTAAATACACTTTTCTCTTCATGGGCTTCTCGGCGCATTGATTTTGGTCAAAATTAGTTTTTTCCCGTAGGCTCTCCTCTCTTTTTTCCCCAGAATTTTCTGGGTGTTTTGGTATGAAAAATGAGGAGAAAATGCTGATATTTCATTTAAAAAGGTGTGGGTGATGGGCCCGACCCTGGGCCGGCCTCAAGCTTGGGCTCCGGCCCACCGACCTTTCTACCTTAAAACGTCTATATCTCCTTATTCCGATGTCACCCGAACCCACGACCTATGTTTGAAAGATATTTCAATTATCTACAACTTTCATTCTGGGAGTTTTCCCCAAATTCCAAACTCATAATACCGTTTTGGCTCCTCGAAGTCGATCACCCGAAGACGTTTAAATCGCCCTTTTGGAGGGCTTACACTCATTTTTAGCTTAGGGTCCTTCTTAGGACTTGCTCAACTTCACATGTACCACCCATATATCTCTTCACATATGTCCTTTATAAAATTTCGACATGTGGGTCCCACCTTAACACACGGCCACTTTGGCCTTTTCATGAAATTTTTATTTCAACTTCTAGCCCCTAGTTTTCCTCAATATTTCCATCCAATAAAATCATAACGATCAAAATCTTAAAAATAAGTCGAAAATAAATTGTCGTTAACTTGTCGCAACTAACTTAAAATGTTCCAACGTGCAAAATACGGGATATAACAGATTTGTTGCGTTAGAAACTAGACTCGACGAACTTCTTTTTTGGCTTTTGAAATGCCTTAACATTCCTCATATACTAGGAGATATGCCCCTCCAAATTTGACCCAAAATTATGTCAAAATTTTCCAAATTTTCGACAAACTTATTTTATTCGATTTGCTTGATCCCGGAATCTTCCATAGCTTATTATATGAACTTAAACCCTCGTAACCATAAGGTTAGCGCATATAATCTCATATATCCTTGAAGGTAACTCCAGTAACCATACTTAAAACAACTATCAATACTTATAAATTTCAACGTACGAAACTACGGGATGTAACCGCAATAATGGTATGAATGCGATGCCATGCCATGCAAAAAAGGTGTACACATGTACTCCGGACGAAAATATTGACAACTCGGTAGCACAACCCAAATACAGACTCGGAAGTCTAAGTGCCACCCATCCCGAATCTTGCCTAGTGCGTACGTACGGGACCTGTAAGCACTCGGCTTCAATGGGGAGTCTGACCGGCACCACCCTGAGGGACCCATGGAGTCCAAGCACTAACAACAATTCTGGAATAACATCAGAATCGACCATGCAACAATGATGCCGTAATAGCTCATCGGCCATCGGCCATCTCATAGTCACTCAAGTAAAAGAGTCTGTCAAATATCAGTTTTACACAATCAACGATTCCGGAATTGAACCTTGGACATCGGCCTTCTCACAATCACACAAGTAAAATAGTTCATCAAATATCAGTTTCATATAATTAATGATTCTGAAATTGTTACATCCGGCATTTTTGCGTATTCGAAAGTTTGGAAGTAACCTTGACTTACAAGGAATAAGGTTATGTTTGGAATTTTTCCTTAATATGTGTATGCCGGTTATGGAAGTTTGGATGCTAGAATATTGGAGAAGGGCCTAAGGGCAAAATTGGAATTTTGGAAATTTGTTTCGGGAATTGCAAAATATGATTCATGAAGAATTGGGCCAAAAAAAAATAAGAAAATGAGGCCCAATTTGGAGAAGGGTGGCCGGCCACTACAAGGCCCAAACGAAGTTGCATCCAGAATCAAAAGGGAGCTCTTCAAAACAGCAGACTGAAGTCCTAGACCGGTGGCGTATCACGCGGTGCGTCCGTACCTGTGGGCATGTAACACAGCCCCCGAAGAACAGGGGGTCAGTACGAAAGTGTACCGAGTATGTAAAGCAGAAACATAACTTACATAATTAAGATAACCTCGCAGTCGTATGTAAAATCGTAGCGACAAATACAAATGAGCGCCTGCCCCTTTTT
>NC_081344.1:56257541-56265225 GCF_029784015.1 Lycium ferocissimum
TCTTAACATGATTATGGTTTAAAGGAAGAATGAAGAAGTGAGTAGAATTACCTCAAAGATTTTCCTCCAAATATCCTTAAGAGCGCTTCTCTTCAAGCTCAAATATCGAAACGGGGTAAAACGAGGGTCTAGGGCTTTTTTAACACTTCATTAATATTAGTAACTACCCGTCACTCAATGTTCCGCACTGGATTGCCCTAGCGTGCTGTACATTTCACCACCTGAAGCCACTTTAAAGAATAATGACTAAAAGTCATATACCGCTCCTGGCAGGCTAGTGTCATAGCATGGCACCGTACACTAGAAACTTAATCCAAGATTTCCTTTTGATTCGATTTTTCGACTAATTGCCGAGGCCATCTGCTCACATACCAGACACATAGTCTTACATAATACCATGCTACGAATGTGCATGTGGCCTCAAAATTTTCAACGAAGGTCTCGTTAATCGAGCCAACCTCCTGTGCCTTAATTCTAAATTTCCATCCTAAGTCTCGAAATGCACCCAAGTGTGTTGGGAACCGAACCAAACACACACACAAGTTCTAAAAAACCATTTGAACCTCTCAAAATTGATGAAATTCCCAAAAAGGTTCGTTTTCTCAAAAGTCTACTTTGGGTTAAACATTTTTCACTTTAAGCCTATATTTTTACCAAAGTTGCCCGAATTCAATCTAGGAACCCGGGGAAGCATATCAGCGGTTCCCTCGGGTCAAAAGCAAGCTAATCAATCCTCGGGAATGGGCAAAAATTCTGAAAGAACTATAACGACCAAACGGGTCATTACAAACACTTACACTCGTGGCTGCTCTGACGTAATGGTCAATGACAGGAGAAACTGGAGGGACCAAATCTGGTGCAGCCTCAGGAGCCTCCTACTCCACTGGTGTCTCATACAAACCCTCAGATGGGTATGTCTCATAGCTATCCTCTGACGAATCCTCCTCCGTAGAAGTCACAGGCTCTGGGGGAGTCGTCTCAATCATCTCTTCAGAAGAATCCGACTCAATGGAGTAACTAAGACTCCTCATAATCTGTCCTGGTACCTATGGTCCGGAGTCCACCCAGGGGGCCTTCCTTGCACCCCTACTATCGTAAAACGGTCCTCTTCATCTATATCAATCTGCACTTATCTAACAGGAAAAGAGGGCCAGAAACAGAATTTTCTAGACTCTGGCTCTATTGCACGATCTAAGAGATAAAGAAAGGTTAATGGTTCCTATATGCCTCGCAGTCTCCTGTTTATAAGTGTGCGTGCTTCACACCCATAAACAAGACTCTACTGCACACGGTCTGTAGACAATCCTAGGACATAACTGCTCTGATACCACTTTTGTCACGACCCAAGCCGATGAGCCGTGACGAGTGCCTGACCTCTACTGACCAAGCACCCCTAAACTCGTACCTAGATCTAACTGCACAACAGGGTGGCCCATATATAGTTTATAACAGAGCTATAGACTCTGCATCATGTAACAACCTGTTTTGTCGTTACCGTGAGTTCTTCTTCCTACTCCATTTGACCGAAGATCGAATTCAAAAAAATGAAACTTATTCAGAGATCCATCGATTCCGAGAGGTTTATAGACTAATTTATGATGCATTGGTGGGACTAGTTTGGCTCCTAATGCACTCGGGTGCATTTTGGGACTTAGTTTGAGAATGGTTATTGAGGTTTGGGAGTTAACTTAGTCAACGGTATCTCCGTTGGGAAATATGAGATCACGAGTGCGCTCGTAGAGTGTTTTTACATGTGGGTACATACTTTGTTTGTTAAAATCGGACCTCGGATGATTATCAAAAATCGGGTTGGAAAGTTGGTTTTTGGCCGCTCGGGGGTTGACTTGGTTGACGGGACCTCGGATTGAAATTTTGGAGTGCACTAATGAGTTTTTAGTGCGTTTTTACCTATATCTACATATTTTGTTTGTCAAAATCGGGTTCCGGATGAGTTTTCTGAGTTCTGGGGTGAAAAATTGAAAAATCGAGGCATCTTGTTACACCTCGAAAAATTTCTCGTTGATGCACAATGAATAGACTAATGAAGGGAAAAAAGTATACGATGTTTCAATAAGTAAGAAATAGTATTTAATTGTTCTAATTGAGATTTCAAAAACATTCGAGGTAAGAGAAGAAAGTTCGTCAAGAAAGGCGAGGTATACGTTGTGTATCGGAAATGATTCACAAAGTACCAAGTTAATGATGTCTTAGGAGAAGAGTTATAACATTCCTTAGATTGCTAATGAGGTGTTAAACAAGTGTTAAGAAGGTTCCATAAGGATTGAAGATCAAACGAGTCGACGAGAACAAGTTTCGAAAAGCTGAGCATTATACGGTCCAAAATACGGACTCATAAAATGTACTGGCCGTATATTAGGCCGTGTAATCTGCCCAGAATTGGAGCCTTCACTGCACCAAAGATACGGTCACACATACGGTCCATATAAATTATACGAACCGTATATTTGTCCGTGAAACCAAAGCGGGAAAGATTTTAAGTTAATAAAAGGGGGCCCAAGTTCATTTAATCTCATTTCATTTTTCATTCCCCTTCTCTCAAGAACTCTCTAGAATATTCTCCACATCTATTCCACAAGAATTCAAGAGAAACTCATGATCAACTTCATCAAACCAAAAGAATCAAGTGCAAGAAACTCACTAGGGTTCGTCCAAGGCAAGAAATCTCATTAGAAGTGGAACTAGGGTTTTGCTCAAGTGAAGTGTTTCCACTCAAAGCTCATTCCCACACTAACCAAGGTGACTTTTATGATCATTCCATGTTGTCTAAGGTATTGAGAGGTTAAAAGACTTGAATTATGAAAGAAAGTAGAGAATGGGTCATGAATGTGAGAATAGTGACATTTTTGAGTAGTAGCTTAGAATGAATCATGATTCTTGATATGTTGTGATTATAATTATGTAATAAAAGACATTAAGAACATGGGATAAACATTATATATATGAGTAAATGTAATAGTGTGCTATGACCATGGTTATGGGTGGTTTGAAGTAAAATTGGGAAATTTGGATAATGTTGGTGAATGAAGATTATTGCTTATGATATTGTGAATGTTATTATAGACGTTTGGGAGTTGATATACGATATGGAGAAAGTTGTATAAACAAAGAAAATGCTGTCCAATTTTCTCTAGCTTTAGTCAAGTATACTTAAGCTATCGATTATCTAATGTTAGTACAAACTCTCTTGAAGGCAGAAACGAGAACATTGGAGGAGAACGTTCAAGCGATAGAGTAGCTAAACGAAAAGGTATGTAAGGCTAGTCCGTTCTTTCTAAGGCATGACTCCATGGCATGAATTCTTTGATTTTTCCATGACTTTCTTACATTCCGGAAAATTATGAGTCTATGTTCATAAAGGGCTTCGTATGAGATAAGGGTAAAAGATATGCTACGAGTATGATAATGAGGATGATGAGTTCGAGTCTCAGGAATCCTAAAGCCATGATATGATGATTCTACAAATCTAATGACCCCATTTACGATCCCTTGATGTTGCTCGTTGTGTTACACTCACCTTACAATGTTAGTTCCTTCAAGGTAAGATATGGTGAGTATGATCACTCCATAATGTAATCGGGGGTTCTCGACCTTATGTCACCCCGATATAGTTAGAGATTGTCTTTAAGCTATAATGCATGTTCTATGACAAATGTATGATGATGATGAGTTCATGATGATACGATTCCACCGTACCTAGATGGCCGGGCATAACACCGCTAAGGCAGGCTGCATATGATTACACTGAGCCTATAGGGCCGAGAATGACACCACTAAGGAGGGCTGCTTACGACTACACCGAGCCTAGAGGGTCGGGAATGACACCACTAGTGGGCGGCGTATAATGGTTACCCGGACGCGGGTTAATGACGATAGCACATAAGATATGTTTATATTTGTACGATGTGTGACATGTGTTTACTCTTAAAGGTCGAGCAGGTTATATCTTCATCTCGTATCTTATGATTTCTTTATTATGTTCATTTTATTCATGCCTTACATACTCAGTACAATGCTCGTACTGATGTCCTTTTTCTTTGGACGCTGTGTTCATGCCCACAGGTAGACAGGGAGTGATCCAGATTCGTAGGAGTTATCAGCAGACTTTGAGAGCACTCCATTATTCTGGAGGTGCCACTGATTATATTTTGTGTACACATATTTTGGGCACGACGGGGTCCTATCCCATCCATATGTCTAGTACTCTAGTAGAGGCTCGTAGATATGTATATGTGGGTAGTATGATCTCACGATTTCCTCATTGTATATATATTATTCTGAAAGCAGAGGGGCTTATGTATATAAAGGTAAATATGTTTCAAAGTGAAAATGGTTTTCCCTATGATTAGAAGCATGAGAATAATGAATGAATGCAGGATGAGTATGATGAGTAGTAGAATGAGTGGTGCTCGGTGGTTAGCTCTGGGTACCCGTCATGGCCCTAGTCGGGTTGTGACAAAAGTAGTATCGGAGTAGTTCAGTCTTAGGATGTGTCTACGAGCCGTGTCTAGTAGAGTCTTGTTTATGGTGTGTTGCGCACCACATTCATAAACAAAAGGCTACAGGGCATTTAGGAAAAATGACCATTTTTCTTCTTATGAAATCGTGCGATAGAGCCATGTTATAAGATTATCTCCTCTCTAATTATGCGTTGTGATTTCAGAGATGCCACCAAAGAGAAAAGCTACAGCTGCCCAGAAGGGAAAGACTACGATAGAAAGGCGAGTAGAAAGGGAGCCGCCAACGGATATAGAAGAGGGTGAATCACATAATGAGGCTCCATCTAATACCTCTCCCACTCCGCCTGTTCTAGAAGAGCAAGAGGGGGATTTAACTCCAGCTCCTATGCCTACAGTTCCTCCATCGGCTGCTTCGTATCAATAAATGTTTAAAGCTATTCATCTATTGACACGGTTAGTTGCCGCCCAGGCACAGCGGCAGGGTTCGGGTCCAAGTGACACGGCAGTTAATACTAGAGCCCGTGATTTTGAGCTTAAATTCTCCGGAGTTTTTCGGGTCAAAGCCGGACGAAGACCCGTAAGGTTTTATTGATGAGATGTTGAGGACACTAAAAATTATCCATGCCCCCGAAACTGAATCTGTGGAGCTGGTATCCTATAGACTCCGAGATGTGGCGGTACTTTGGTATAATAATTGGATATCCTCAAGAAAAGAGAATGCGCCTCCTTCAGTTTGGTAAGAATTTGTAGATGCCTTCATATGCCACTATTTGCCACCCGAGCTCCGCTGAGCTAGAGTGGATAGGTTCTTAAATTTGAAGCAAGGAAATATGAGTGCTCGGGAGTATAGCCTTTACTTTAATTCATGGCTCTAGTCGGGTCGTGACACATCTGATGTCTGGTGACCGCTACAGCGGATCCCTTACTGCTGTAGTGGTACCACTATAGCATCCTTAGGACTGCTGCAGTGGTGTGACCGCTATAACGTTAGTGGTGACCGCTGAAGTGGTTCCGCTAAAAACAGATGTCGGGTCCAATATTAAAACCCATATATCTCCCTCATTTTAAGTCTAAATGAGGCGATCCAAAAGCTAAAATTAAAGGAAATTTCATGAGGAATCCAATGGTCCCATACAATCTGAATTTTGAGGTCATATTGGCACGAAAATTGAGGAATAACAGAGACTATGTCGGATTTGGACCTCATTTGGGATACCTTCTCTCTTGGAAGCTTGGAGATGAATGGATTCTTGATTATTCCTCAAGATTGTTCCTATGGGTAAGGTATAAATCTCATGCTTAATAGCTTCCGTTAATTAATCCATCATTGTGGCTTTATAAAACCCTTCCTCTTCCAAAATTCTCTATGCAAAACCTAGGGTTCTTCATCCCAAAATTGGGGTTTGTTTCCAAATCAGTTTTTATGGGTTTAAATCATGTTTAAGTGAGCTCCTAATATTGATTTAACATCATTGATATTGTTTTCTTGAATTTTTGCCTTGAGATTCCCATTTTACCCTTTTCAGGAGGCCGTTTCTTATAAAGTTAGGGTTCTTAGACCCAAATTTGGGTGTTTTCATATAAATGATGATTCTGAGAATTAATTGAGTATTTCTATGATTAAAGTGATGAGTTTTGACATTTTAGTATTGAATTTAGAATTTTGATCATAAATTCCCCGTTTTGCCCTTAGAGCCCATTTTTCCTAGATTAAGGGTTGGAATTTGACCCGAATAGAAAGTAGCCAATATGGATATCATTATTTATGATTTCTTACATAGAATTCATATGTGATAGAGTTTAATTATTTGGAGAAGCTTCGAAAGACAAGGCAACGTGTGGGTTCGTGGCACCTGCCAATGCTAGGTATGTTATGGCTTCCCTTCGGTAGACTTTGGTTAGTTTCCCATATTTTTGTATTAGGAGGAACGGAGAATGCATGTGTAGGAAATTGGAGATTTAGGATGGAACCCTAGGATGGTATTGTTGTGTGACTTGTTTGTTCGGGCTTGCGGCCTGTAGATTCCTTAGGTTGTTTGATGCTGTTTTTCTTGAATATCGGTGGTTTTATGTGACTTGGGAGTAACGGAAAAAACTTAGTTTGTGCATAATGATGAAAATTACCCATAAGGGGCCAAAACGCTATTATAAGTTTGGAATTTGGAAACACACAAAAAATAAAGTTGTAGATAATTGAAAGAGCTTTCCAACCATAGGTCGTGGGCCCTCATACGATATAGGGATCAAGAGTTATGGCCATTTTAAGATAAAGACTCGAAGCTGCCAAATGGCTCCTGCGGGTCCCACTTGAGAAGGTCGGTGGAACCGACTTATGAAGGGTATAAATACCCCCATTAACTCCATTTTTTCAGCATTTTACATTCTCAATAGTCCTAGAAACTTCCCAACACAACCCCCAAACATTTGTAGCCTATTAAATCAAGAATTTAACAAGATTACACCAAACTAGTCCATGAAAGGTGATTGTTTTGCTTCTACTTGATGTCAGGAAGTTTTTTTGGTCTTGAAGAAAGTTGGTGTGACTGAATTTCTTCAAGTATAAGGTATGTTCTTCATCCTATCTCTTATGTTGAGTTGATTTGAATGTTTAGCAAGTCTTAAAAGTGACAATAGTTATGACGCAAAGGTCATATAGTGTTGTGTTGTAGTTGTTATGTTTATGGACTGTTTTAAGCATGTTGTGGCCGTGTGGTTTTCTTTCTTCTTCTTCTTCTTCTTCTTCTTCTTCTTCTTCTTCGATTTACATGTATAGATATGGTATCTAATGTTGTTGGTGTGTTGATGAGGTTATGCTCCTTAATTGGGGAAGAAAAGCGGAAGTTGTATATTGTCATAGTATGTCAAAAACATTATGTGGGATGTTTTATGGAATATATTGGTATTGATAATATTGTTGTTAATGCTGGTATTATTATTGTTATTTTTTGTTGCTGGATTGTGATTTCGGGCTAGGCATATAAACAGGGGAGATGCTGCCCGAATTCCGACAAATTCTAAATGGATTTAAACCGAAGGCTTAAGATGTTGTATGACGGTGAGCCTAACAATAGTATGGATGGTTTTATATGTAGCTTTCAAGACATGAGGTAGGTTGGAAAGTCGCAGGTTTGTGCCTGTGTATGTTAAGGCTATCCCTTCCTTCTTTTTGGGATGATTAGCAAGGCAATAATGATATCCAATAACCT
>NC_081344.1:56265325-56331997 GCF_029784015.1 Lycium ferocissimum
TTGACTTTGAAGACACATTCAGTTAGTAGTTAAGGAGACTACAATTCAAATAATCTTAACTCTAGCCAGAGTACACAAATGGCGTCTTTGTAAAGTTGACGTCAAAAATGCATTTCTCCATGGAGGACTTAGAGAAATGATCTATATGCAGCAACCACTAGGATTTGTAGATTCCATAGCTCCAGACCATGTATGTCTGCTTTAACGGGCAAATTATGGTTTCCGACAAGCACCAAAGGCATGGTTTAAGAGAGGTTTAGTGAAGTCCTTCTTCATCTAGGCTTCATCGGAAGTCATGCAGACTTCTCCCTATTTGTTCTCCATCACAGAGATGATATTGTCATCCTACTCTTGTATGTTGATGATAACGTGCTCACCAGAAGTAATTGTTACCTTTTTCAGTCACTTGTCTCACGTCTCACAATTAAGTGCACGATTTGCCTTAAAGGATATGGGTGCTCTTTACTTCTTTCTGGGTATTGATGTTGTCCCATATGTTAGTGGTCTTTATCTAAGTCAAGTTAAGTATGCACAAGATATTTTACAAAGAACCATGATGCTCTGTGGGGAACTTCATACTCCATTATCTAAGAAATGTGACTTGCACAGCACCACAGGCTCTCCTGTCGATGCCTCAGATTACAGAAGTACTGTTGGTGCTCTACAGTATTTCATTTTGACACGTTCGGATCTCACTCATACAGTTAATCAGGTGTGTTAGTTTATGCAAGCTCCCACTACTATAAGTGTATTCTTCGTTACCTATCAGGAACAATCACCTATGGTCTTCGCATCACATCCAAGTCCTCGTTGAAGTTAATCGGCTTCTCTAGTAACGATTGGGCAGGTTGTGCCCTTACTCGTCGATCTACAATAGGGCTTTAAGCCTTCTAGGGTGCTAACTGCATTTCTTGGTCCTGTAAGAAGCAACACATAATTGCGAGGTCAAGTGCAAGGGCTGTGTATTGTGCTCTTGCCTCTCTTATTGCTAAAACAACATGGATCCTCCATCTGTTGAAACACTTTGGTGAATCCCGTAACTCACTATCTGCACTTTATTCGAAAAACATTAGTGTGTTACATCTCTGTCATGATCCATTTCGACTAAGTCGTGCGGGCAATTACCTGACCCACCTCGGTAAGCAAACCCTTAATTCAACGATAAGTAAAGATATAAACAATTAAATCAATCAAGAGAAAAAGAATAATTACGTAAGTCTCACAATAATATATAATAGAAATAGTGCGGAAGTAAGAAAAATACCCCCAGGGTCTGGTCTAACCCATACAAGAGCATCTAATGAAAATATGCAAGTCTGGAATATAATAATACATAAATCCGTCTGTGTCTCAGAATAGAAATATAAGACATAATGAGAGGAGTCTTCAAGGTAGCAAACGTCGCGTGCTCACCCTGGAAACTCAAAACTATGCGGATGGCGACAATTACCCATGGGAGATAGAAGCAGACCCAACTTGAAATTCTGCATTCATAAAGGAATGCAACAAGTGCAGGTCAGTACAAAACCATAGTACTGGTAGGTATCATCGGTCAACTAAGCATAGCTAACATAATTCAGACAATAAAGCAGGATAGGCAGATAAATCAACAAGTATAAGTCAAAACAATCAGAAACAAGTATCCGTCATCACCTAGGTTGAAGCATCTAAACCCAAGTATGTCATGTCTCGATATATAAACAATCTGAATAAATAAAAGGAGTATAACGTCGGATCATCACAATATAAACCACGATGCAATGACGTATGAATGCCTATGCAATGCAATGCAGTGTATACATGTACTCCGGACGGAAGTATCGACGTCTCGGTTGCACAACCCAAGGTGACTCGCGAAGTCTAAGTGCCACTCGTCCCGGATCTTTGCCCAATAGACAGACGAGACCCGAATCTTTGCCCACAGGGGTTCTCACCGGCACCACCCTGGGGGACCTGCAGTGTCCATACACTCACTCAATCCACGATTTCGGGACTAACATCGGATATCGAACTCTCACATCACTCTCTTTTAAAAATCGAGCCAAGCTCATCATAATGTTTCACCAGGTACCAACATTGTATCAACAGTATATCATGGAGAATGAGAATGAGTGCAATGCATGTGTCAATATCGAGAATCAACTCAATATCACAAGTACCGACATGGGTACACCAACAGCTTATCAATGTCACAAGTACTAACATGGGTACGCCAATAATATCATCAACAACTACACAGGTTATATGGAACTCTATCCTCGTATCAACAGTATCAACGTCAAAAGTAAGGCACCACTATATCACAATCAAGATATAACAACAGTTCCCAATATCTAGTAACAACACGTGGCATTAAGCCAACAAAATAGAACCATAAAGTTACAACACAACGGGTGGCTAGCCCCAATCACGCAACAGGGCCCAACCTAAGACAAAATCCAACCCAAATTCATACCCGAAGGTTTACATGCTTTCTACGACAATATAATCTAAATATATGCTTCTCTATACGAAGTCCCATTAAGGGTAAGCCAAAACCTACCTGGATGGCCGAACAACAACATCAACAATCACCCTTCGCTTTCCCTTTCCCGAGCCTCATGATCAAAGAAGTCTGGGTATATTCGAAATCTAAATTAGAAATCATGAAGATCGATACTAATATCGCTATCATTCAATTTAGGTCAAATACAACCATAGAATTTGGGGAAATGGGGCTCACAAGGTCAAAACAGGAATTCGGGAGTAAAATATCAAATTAAGCACTAGGTGATAAAAACCCAACAACTAATTGCTAAATTAACTCAAGGATTAACCTAATTTCGAATTTCAAGTAAATCCCCAATTGGGGGTATAAACCCTAACTCTTAGATTCAAGAATTCAATATTAATAATGAAAGATATATTATTAACAACCCTACATACATCATAATCTAGCATAACCTCTGACAATTTAATCATTAATAAGCCTAGATACAAATTCCATCAAAACCCAGTTTTAATCATTCATTACTAAGGCTAACAAGGAAACAAGAATTCTAAGATAATTAGGATTGATGAAATAGCAAGAGGGTTAAGAGAGCTTACCACTAAGAATCTTCACCAATAATCCCTAAGAAAAGTTCCCAAGAGCTCTAATTTCCGAATGGTATTAAATGATAGACTAAGGGCCTTTAATACTTCATTAAATGAACTCACTGCTCGTCACCCGCTGCCGCGATGATTTGGCCGCTCAAGCGGTGCCTCTCCAGCGGTGCCATGACCGCTACAGCGGTCAAGCCCAAATGGCCAGGACCGCTCCGCAGGTAGGGGATCGCTCCGCCGTACCGTTGCCGCACTCACCCCGCTGCCGCTTGCCAAGCGGGCACCGTACACCGTAAACTTAGCAAGTTTCGCACTCCAATCTGATTTTTTAACTAATTCCCGAGGCCATCTGCTCACATACCACATACATAGACACACATAAAAACATGCTACGAACGCGCTCGTGGCCTTGGAATTTCCAACGGAGGTCTCGTTGACCTAGGCAACCCCTGATACCTTAATTCTCATTTCCCAACCCAAGTCCCAAAATGCATCTGAGTATATTGGGAACCAAACCAAATATACACACAAGTTCTTAGTGACCATCCAGACCTCTCAGAATTGATGAATTTTCGAAAAAGGTCCGTTTACTCAAAAGTCAACTTTGAGTCAACTATTTTTCACTTGAAGCTCAAATTTCACAAAAAGTCGCCCAAATCATGTCTAGACACCTCGGGAAGCGTGTCAACGATCTCTCGGGTCAAAAATGAGCTAACTAAGCTCGAAAAGGGGCGAAAAATGCCGAAAAGACTATAACGACTAAACGGATCGTTACATCAGATACCAATTAAACCATCGCTCGTCCTCGATTGACAAAAAAGAACGAATGGGGAAATACCTGAATCAGCGAACAGCTGGAGATATCGGATATCCATGTCGGACTCAGTCTCCCAAGTAGCCTCCTCAATAGGACGATGCTTCCATTGCACCTTCACAGAAGCAATCTTCTTCGACCTCAATTTCTGAACCTGCTTATCTAAAATAGTAATAGGCTCTTCTTTATAGGTCAAATTATCATCAAGTAATATTGATTCCCAACGAATAATGTAGGAACCATTGGCATGGTACTTCTTCAACATCGAAATATGAAAAACCGGATGAACTCCCGCCAAGCTTGGCGGCAATGCCAAATCATAAGCTGCATCACCCACATGGCCAACAATCTCAAATGGACCAATATACCTGGGGCTTAACTTACTTCTCTTACTGAACCTCATAACGCCCTTCATGGGTGAAACGTTCAATAGAACCTAGTCACTAACAACAAACTCTAAATCTCGGGCCTTCGGATCCGCATACATCTTCTTTTGACTCTGAGCTGCCAAAAGCTTAGCCTGAATAACTATCACCCTATCAAGGGACTCTCTCAACAGATCCGTACTCCAAGGTCGATCCTCGAACCTATCAAACTAGCCAACCGGAGATCTACATCTCGTACCATATAAAGCCACAAAAGACGCCATGATAATACTCAAATGATAACTGTTATTGTATGCAAACTCTACCAATGGTAATTGCTGATCCCAATGACCACCAAATCAATAACACACGCTCTCAACATGTCCTCAAAAAATTGAATGGTCCGCTCGGACTGGCTATCGGTCTGGGGATGAAAAGCTATATTGAGATCTAATCGGGTACCCAACTCCTCATGAAAAGCCCTCCATAATTGGGAAGTGAAGATAGTACCCTGATCAGATACAATAAAATAGGAACCCCATGCAATCTCATAATATCCCGAATGTACAACTTGGCTAATTTCTCCGCAGTATAGGAAACTTGAATTGGAACAAAGTGAGCAGACTTACTCAACCGATCAACTGTCACCCCAAATAGAATTAAACTTGTCCAGGGTCTTCGGAAGACCCATAAAAAAATCCATGGTAATCCTCTCCCACTTCCACTCGGGAATGGGCATCCTCTTCAGCATACGGCCGGGTCACTGGTGCTTATACTTTACCTGCTGACAATTCCTACACCTAGCCACGAAATCAACTATATCTCTCTTCATCTGACGCCACCAATAGTGTTGTCTCAAATCACGATACATCTTAGTTTCCCCCTGATGAATGGAAGAGCGAGAGCTATGAGCGTCAGACAAGATCAATTGAATCAAATCACCAATACGAGGAACGCACACGCAGCCCCTATTCCTCAAAATGCCCTCAGAATCAATCACGGCCTCCTTGGCCTCACCCCTTAAAACTCGATCTCGAATCTTGCTCAACTGAGCATTCTCAAACTGATGAGTCCTAATCCGATCCAATAAAGACGACCTCACCTTTACATAAGCAAAGTCCTGCCTGGGGATGAAATATCAAGGCGAACGAAACTGTTGGCTAGAGTCTGAATCTCCATGACCAACGGATGCTCGAAAATAATCAAACGAGCTAAATTCCCCATACTCACTGCCTTGTGACTCAAGGCATCAGCGTAACATTGGCTTTCCCGGGATGATAAAGAATAGAGTTGTCCTAGTCCTTCGGGGGCTCATCCATCGGCACGTTCGGAATTAAGATCTCTCGGGTAAACACATGTTGAAGATCGCGTGATCGGGTGAAAACCTCACAATGAACACCGCACAAGTAATGCCTTAAAAGCTTCAAAGAAAAGACCACGCCAACAAATCCAGATCATGGGTAGGGTAATTCTTCTCATGAATCTTCAATTGAGGGGAGGCATAAGCTATCACTCTACCCTTCTACATCAACACAGCACCCAAACCCGAGAGGCATCACAATAGACCGCAACATCCTTACCCTCCACAGTAATGCTAAGATCGGGGGTCGAAGTCAATAGAAGCTTGAGCTTTTGAAAGCTCTCCTCATAATCATCTCGTTAATCGGAAGGGAACATCTTTCGAGTCAATCTAGTCAAAGACGAAGCAATAGCAAAAAACACTTCAAAAAAGCAAGCTTGTCATAGCTAGCCAAACCCACAAAACTACGAACCTTGGTGACTATAGTGGGCCTCGCCTAACCCTTCATACTTAATCTTCTCGTGGGTCAACCATAATTCCATCCTTAGACATAACATGGCCCAAGAATGCCACAGTCTCCAACCAAAACTCACACTTAGAAAACTTAGCAAACAAGCCATGCTTCTTCAACAACCCAAGAACAATATGAAGATGGCTCTCATGCTCCTCTCTACTCTTGGAATACACCAAGATATCATTAATAAACATAATCACAAAAGAATCAAGGAATGGCCTAAAGATGCTATTCATCAAAGTCATAAATGCAGTCGGGGCATTGGTAAGCCCAAAAGACATCACTAGAAACTCATAGTGGCCATTCTCGTCCGGAAGGCTGTCCTCGAAATATCCTCCGCCCCGATCTTCACCTGGTGGTAGCCTGAACACAAGTCAATCTTTGAAAACAGTGAGGCACCCTGAAGCTGGTCAAACAGATCATCAATACGAGGCATAGGGCACTTGTTCTGAATAGTAACCTTGTTCAGCTGGCGATAATCAATGCACATCCTCATGGTCCCATGAATCCTAATCTTAAACATGGTATCAGAGCCAAGTATGAGTGGCTAAACCCCTCGTACTACCCAGGGTTCTGTCGAAATCCTGTTTTAATCTTTAAACATGTTCTAATACAGTTGGTAGTCCAGAACTACTGTTTGTCTTCCTTAATCTTTAATGTGTTTATTCTCCAGTGTCAAAATACTGCCATGTGTCGAGGTCTTAGTGTGAGGTTTCCTTTAGGATTAAGATAGTCTCAAGGTCTTAGTGTGAGGTAACCGGATAATCCCCGGTTCAGACGTTGGCAAGCCTGAAACAGTCAGTCCCGCTAAAGGCAAGGAGGCCGCGAAAGGGAAAAGACAATTGGTGTTCCCGTCGCCAAGACCACATAGAATAGAGACCAATCCCCAAGACCACATAGACAAGACACATAGACACTAGGTACACTAGAGAACAGGACATTAAGGAGTAAGAAAGATAAACAGTACAACTGTTAACTCCCTTAGAAGAACATAGAAGAAGATGAACAGTGAAAGTAGACATACCCATAAGAGGTAGTACATCCCCATAAGAGGTATACCATACCCTTACAACTTTTTTATAAAAAGAAAAATATTATTTTCAAAAAATGAAAGATATTCCGTATTTTCAAAAGATAGCCTTCTATAATGAAGAGCTTTATGATTATAAGAGAAAGATAAAGAAGAAAGTAAAAAAGATTAATTCTTTACACTCAGATTTAGCTTTTAGGAGAATCTTATTAAATCCTAGGTTATTAGAAGCCTATAACAACATAAATAGACATCTCACGAGAGCATTCGTGATAAATTCTATATGGGATCTAGAAGCCCAGATACAAGCTAAAGCGGATAGTCTGCTTATAGCAAAAATGAATATGCGATGGTTCGTAAGACAACTTCGCAAATATTCAGATCATTATTAAAATGAGTAATTTATCCTTAGATAAACATAAGGAGATAAATAGTAACAATTTATCAGCTGTAGCTACTAAGATAGCTAAAGTAGAAAATGATTTACAAAATTGGAATATTCCAAAGGAACCATTCCGATCAATCTATAATACAGGAAAGTTTGATTTTGTTAAAAGTTACAATATCAAAACTTGTGAATCTACTATAGCCATCAATAGTTCTTTAGAAACTATTAAACTATTACAAGTTCAAGATATTAAAAGATATCAAAGAAATTTTAATTTCTTGCATATAGGACTTGTCCAAGTTGCGGTCAAACCTCTTTACAGATTAGGTTTAGATACGCCCTTATGTCTCTTATTAAGAGATGATAGATTATTAAACTTTGAAGATTCGTTATTAGGAGTATTACAAAGTAACCTAGCTAATGGCCCGGTATACTTTAATTGTTATCCTAATTATTCAGTTGATATTAATGATCAAAACGTACTAGATACGTTAACCCTTAATATCAAAACAAGAAACATGAATAGCAAAGTTAACACAAAAGAAATAGCTGTAATATACAGAATATATTACAGACTAATGAAAACTACCTTAGCCCCGAAAGCTAAAATAGTAAGTCCAAAAGGAGTTACTATGCTCATGGAATCAAGCCAAGAACATAGTAATACCTTTGTCCCAAAATTAATAAAATGGGATGACATTTTATCAAAAGATGAATGGCGATTCAACACCATAACTCAACCAAAAGTTGAACCAAAAAGTTCAACTATTGAGCAAGTTATTCAACACCCGGATGGATCTATTGACTTAAAGTTTCTTAGATCTAACTCGGTAAATGAATCATCTTTAGGTAGCCGGAGGTCTTATTCAAGAACTCCGTCCAGCCATAGAATGTCTTTTACAAGACCTTCTTCTTCTAAACCCCCGGAGGAAGTAGGTACAAATACTAATAATTTTGTTGATGATGTTAGTAGAAAACTTAAAGGAGTAGATTTCCAACAAACTATTCCAAAAGTCTATTATCATACACAACAATCAGAAGATTCTAATTCAGCTAGTCCTACAGCTAGTGAAATGAATTTACAAGAGGAACCTAAAAGAGATAAATTAGGTACTCTAAAAGATAAAAAATTCAAACCAGACTATATAGGTTTGGAAAAAGAAATGCAAAGTCATAAAATACTATTTGATTGGTATCTAGACACCCATGATCTAGAAACTAAATACAAACATAAAAAAGAATGGTATAATGATGTAAAAAGACTTAAGAGGAATATAAAATTCTTCGAATGGTTTAAAAAGACAGGAAAAGTTCCTAACAAAGGATCTTTAACTATGATAGTTAGTAAATGGTACACTAGGGAAAAAGGAACCATAGAATCCATAATTCCACCATTAGAAGAAATTATTATACCAGTAGGTAAAGAAACCATAACCGCCTCTCCTTTTAAAAGAGAAGGAATGGATTCTAAAGCCGAGGTTAAACATAAGGATATCAATAAGATAATCCAACAAAATAATTATACAAACCAGTTGCTACATACAGTTTCTAAGCAAATAATAAAAGAAACTAGTAAGCATGAAATCCCAGTAAAAAATACTGTTGAAACAAATTTGGAAAAACATCCAATTATTAAACTACCGGAATATACTAAATTTCCACAATTAAAAGATTTTAATGTTGATGACCAAAAAATTCTAGAAAGAATTAATCAACAATTAAAAATATCTGAAGCCAAGATTGCTAATAAAGCAACAACTAGTAAAGAAGAAGATAATACTAAAAAACTTAGTATTAAAGAATTAGAAGAAGAATTAAAAAAATGGAAAGAGTTAACAAATAACCTAACTCCTACCACTAAAGTTCTTAAATCTCAAGATTCCAAAGAAATCTTAAAATTAACAAATGCTAGACATCCTTCAAAAAAGAATTATTATAAAAGACCGTCATTTCCAGACGTTCAATTTGAAGAAGATATCTATCTAACTAGTGTTTCTCACAAAGGGATCAGATATTAGTGAATGGAATATAGATGGCTTAGCAGAAAGTCAAATCTATAAAAAATTACATGAAATGGGTATTGCTATAACAGCATACAAAGCTAGAAACGCTGGTGATAGACACGCAGCAACCATGGTTGTTTCTGGTTTCACAGGAACATTAAAAAATTGGTGGGATAATTATCTTAATGAACACCATAGGAACCAGATTTTAGGAGCTATAACAATAGACACAGTCTTAAAACAAGAAGGTGATCTGCAATTAGCCATGGAAGAAGCTCGAGAAGATGCTTCAGCAACATTAATTTACAGTATTGCTAAACACTTTATTGGAGAACCAAAACTCTTCCAAGATCGTAGTTTAGAATTATTAAACAATCTTAGGTGCCCCAAATTAGATGATTTTAGGTGGTACAAAGATATGTTTTTAGAAAAAGTCATGATAAGAGAAGACTGCAATAATGATTTCTGGAAAGAAAGATTTATTAGCGGCTTACCATCTCTATTTGCCGAAAAGGTAAGATCAAAAATTAAGGATAGATTTAATGGAAGAATTCCCTATGAGAATTTGACGTATGGTGATATAATTAGTTTTATAAATGTGACAGGACTCGATCTTTGCACAGATATGAAACTAAAAGAATCCATTAAAAAGGATCAACGTCAATCTCGAAAGGAATTAGGAAGTTTTTGTCAAGACTTCGGTTTTACAAAAATATCCGCTCCTTCCAAAAGATCTAAAAAATTAGAAAAAGGATCATCTAGTTCTTCTAAATTTAGGAAGAAGAATGATCTAGAAAAATCTCATAAAAAGAAAAGATTTAAAAAAAACCCCTAAAAAAGATTTAGGAGATACTTGTCACGGACATGTGGCAAAAAAGGCCATAGATCTAGTAATTGTAAAGTAAACATTAAGAAGAAAAATAAAATTAGTCTTCTAGATGTTGATGAAAAAACTAAGAATGAATTATATTCAATTCTTGAAGAAAATGACAATTCCTCATCTTCTCCAGAAGAAGATAATGATATTGAAATAAGCACAGACGATAGTTCGGCTATAGATTCTTCATCAGACGAAGAATGTAATTGCACAGGAACTATATGTACTTGTGGTCAAAATTCAATAAGAGTAATCACTAAAGAATCCAAAGAATTCTTAATTGATATAATTGAACATATAAAGGATGAAGATATCAGACATGAATATCTTATCAAATTAAAAGATATTGTTTTTAACAATTCAAGAGATAAACCAATAATTGAACCTTTTAATATGAAAAAGGTTATGAATAGGTTTAATTCAAAAGAACAACAACCCACAGTTCAAGATTTACAGATAGAATTAATCTCTGTAAAAAACGATATAAAAGATATTAAGCAAAGACTTAATAAAGTTGAATATGATCGCATCATGGATAAATATTAAGTTGAATATGATCGCATCATGGATAAAATCTTATCTCAGACAAGAAAGGAATCTCTTGCAGAAGATATTGAAAGAGACGTATCTGATGAATCATCACAACATTCCAAAAATAATGATGATTCAGATGACGTCATAGATCATAATGATGTTATTCTTGATAGAACAGATAAAGTTGATAAAACTTTAATGATTAAAGCGCAAAGCTGGCATGTCTTTATCACTTTAAAAGTAGGTAATATCGTGCTAGAAAAAATAGCATTAATAGATTCAGGTGCAGATAAAAACTGCATTCTAGAAGGATTAATACCTACCAAGTACTTAGATAAAAGCACTAGTAAATTATACACCGCCACAGGTGAAAAAATAAAGATTAACTATAAGTTATCTAAAGGTCACATCTGTAATGATGGAATTTGTTTTATAAATGAGTTTGTAATTACTAGGGATATTAGCGAAGCAATAATCCTAGGAACACCATTTATAACTCAAATTAAACCCTACTATGCTGGTCTGGAAGCAATTCATACCACCATATTAGGAAAGGAAATTAAATTTCCTTACTTAACAGCTATTTCCCAAGAGGAAAGTGATTTAGTAAAAAATCAGTCGATTTTTAAAATCAATTGTCTATCTAATCAAATTTCATATTTAAAAAATGAAATTCAGATTAAAAAGATAGAACAAACTTTAAAAACCCCGGGAATAATAGGGAAAATTAAACAATTTCAAGAACAACTTGAAAAAGAAGTTTGTTCTGATCTTCCAAATGCTTTTTGGGAAAGAAAGCGACATATAGTAGAACTTCCTTATATCAATGAATTTAATGAACAAAGTTATTCCCACTAAGGCAAGGCCTATTCAAATGAATCATGAATTAATGGAAGTATGTAAAAAAGAAATCAATGATCTTCTACTTAAGAAGATAATTAGACCTTCTAAATCTCCTTGGAGCTGTTCAGCCTTTTATGTTAATAAAAATGCTGAAAAAGAAAGAGGATCTCCAAGATTAGTTATTAATTATAAACCATTAAATAAGGTTTTAAAATGGATTAGGTACCCGATACCTAACAAAAGAGATTTATTAAAAAGAACTTAAAAGGCAAACGTCTATAGTAAGTTTGATATGAAATCAGGATTTTGGCAAATCCAAATAAATGAAAAGGATAAATATAAAACAGCCATCAATGTCCCCTTTGGACAATATGAATAGAACGTTATGCCTTTTGGGTTAAAAAATGCCCCGTCAGAATTTCAGAATATAATGAATAATATATTCAACTCTTACAGTCATATGTCTATAGTTTACATAGACGATGTATTAATATTTTCTGAGAACATTGATTCTCATTTTAAACATTTAAACACTTTTCTAAAAATAGTTAAACATAATGGTTTAGTGGTAAGTGCTAAGAAGATTAAGTTGTTTCAAACAACAATTAGATTCTTAGGACATGACCTATACCAAGGTACGTATAAGCCCATTTGTAGAGCCATTGAGTTCTCGTCCAAGTTTCCAGATGAGATTCTTGACAAAACCCAGTTACAAAGGTTTTTAGGAAGTCTTAACTATGTTGCAGATTTCATTCCAAATGTTAGGAAAATCTGTGAACCACTCTAGAAACGTCTTAAGAAGAATCCAGTCCCATGGAGTCAAAGTCAAACAGATACGGTCAGAAAAATCAAGACCATTGTTAAAAAGCTTCCTTGTCTAGGTATTCCAAACCCAGATGCTTTTATGATTGTCGAAACCGATGCTTCTAATGAAGGATACGGTGGAATCCTTAAACAAAGAGTCTCTTTGAATTCTCATGAACAATTGGTCCGTTATACCTCTGGAATCTGGAATTCCGCACAAAAGAATTATAGTACAGTCAAAAAAGAGATTTTGTCTATAGTACTATGTATTACAAAGTTTCAAGATGATTTGATAAACAAATCTTTTTTACTAAGAGTTGATTGTAAATCAGCAAAAGAAATTTTACAAAAAGATGTTAAAAATCTTGTTTCTAAACAGATTTTTGCCAGATGGCAAGCACTATTATCCAGCTTTGATTTTGAAATCGAATTTATAAAAGGTGATACAAATCATCTACCTGATTTTCTTACAAGGGAATTTCTACAGGGACAAGATGAGGCCGTGAGCCCCAACTCCCCCTTTCCAAAAAAAGCCCAACCAAATACGACCCAATTACCCAAATAGGTATTCAGCCTTAGCTGAATTTCCTAACCTACCTCTTAGGCCCATGAGGCCTGCACTACCCACTTCACAACCAGTCCATAAACCGAATCTAACCATTCTCGGTACTATTCCAAAGACCGAATCAACTTCGCCCTTTAAAAAGGACCAAGACTCAGCCAGCCCATCACAAGGAAAGATTCAAACGAGTAGTGATTATAAAATGAAAACTCCAGAAAGTTTTGCCCAAGCAGTTAATCCAAATGCTTCCCCAACTAAGGAAGATAAACAACAGGCAACTCCAGAAGAATTTGCCATCATCAGCAAGATCGAGATACCAGTTCTGGCACTCGATAAAAAATATGAAAATTGGAAGGTAGAAGATCTTCTAAAACCTTGCTATACTAACAGGAATTATGTTGAAACAGATGATCCTATTAAAACTAGGAGATATTTTGAGTTCATATTAACAGATACAGGATCTTTGACTATTGAGCATAAACTCAAAGACAATAGAGATCCAGACAGTATTGAATTCTCGAAATTCACCATTAACAAGGTTATTAGTCCGTTCGAGTGGATGGTCGATCACCTACACACTCCAATGATTCTATCACAACAGCATAGACCTCAAGTCTATAATTATTATAATTATGAACAAGCTTGGTACAACTTTATGTATGTACGCCCCAGGACACACACATGGTTCGTAAAATACAGCGAACAATTTTCAAAGTCTATCATCCCAAGATGGTTCTATGATTGGTGGAAAAGGTTTGGTGGTAATGAACTCACCATGCCTAGAAACTTCCATAAACATTATGAGACCTTTCAAACCGAATAAGGGATCTCAACTCTACCAGAGCATATTAAATTATGCAAATATTATATTGCTAAAAGGATATCCTATATTCTCAGTTGGACTTTTGACATAACTGAAGTTCATAGGATAAAACATTTAAGCAAAACCATTAAAATAAAAGGATGGGTTCCTAAAGATAAACCATCTCCTTCAAAAGGAAAACAGGCAGTTTCAACCAGTAGCAGCAAAGGATTAAAAGAATCCAAAGCTGATTTAAAGAAAAAGCTACTACAGGCTTTAAACATACTAGACGAAACAAATCCTCTAGACATCCAAGAATTACTGGATTCAGCTTCGTCATCAAACAACGATAATGGAGATATGCTGGACCCACAAGGAATAGCCCAAGCATACCTTGATTACCACCTCAGACAAGATCTCAGGTAATTTGCCTCTTCGTAAAAACAAGAGGCAAAAGTCAAAAAGAAGAAAGGTGGCCGACAAACTTTTCCAAAAGCAGCCGTCCAACTTTTCAAAAAGAAGAAACATGTGGCAGACAACTTTTGCAAAGATCGCCGCCTCAACTTTTCATAAAGCAGAAAGGCATCTTTAAAGATAACCTTCCACTTGTAAGCATCTGAAAATGCTAATCATTTGTCTGAGGCCTATAAAAGGTTCTCACTTGTAAACATACAAGGCATCAGAAAATCACCCCCGATTTCTGAATAAGCCTTCCCTCTCCCCTCTTCTCTCCTATGTAAAAATCCCTTCAAATGGTGAAATAAAAAGCCTCAAGCTTTTGTAAGTATTTTAATGTTTTAATTATTTTCCGCATTTTATTTACTTTTAAAAGTAAATGGTTTTAGCCTGCAAAAGGTCCTTAAACATGGCTTCAAAATGCCCTCAGAATCAATCACGGCCTCCTTGGCCTCACCCCTTAAAACTCGATCTCGAATCTTGCTCAACTGAGCATTTTCAAACTGATGAGTCCTAATCCGATCCAATAAAGACGACCTCACCTTTACATAAGCAAAGTCCTGCCTGGGGATGAAATATCAAGGCGAACGAAACTGTTTGCTAGAGTCTGAATCTCCATGACCAACGGATGCTCGAAAATAATCAAACGAGCTAAATTCCCCATACTCACTGCCTTGCGACTCAAGGCATCAGCCACAACATTGGCTTTCCCGGGATGATAAAGAATAGAGTTGTCCTAGTCCTTCAGGAGCTCTATCCATCGGCGCTTCCTGGAATTAAGATCTCTCTGGGTAAACACATGTTGAAGACTGCGGTGATCGGTGAAAAACCTCACAATGAACACCGTACAAGTAATGCCTTAAAAGCTTCAAAGCGAAGACCACTGCCAACAAATCCAGATCATGGGTAGGGTAATTCTTCTCATGAATCTTCAATTGAGGGGAGGCATAAGCTATCACTCTACCCTTCTACATCAACACAGCACCCAAACCCGAGAGGCATCACAATAGATCGCAACATCCTTACCCTCCACAGTAATGCTAAGATTGGGGCTGAAGGCAATAGAAGCTTGAGCTTTTGAAAGCTCTCCTCATAATCATCTGTTACTGGAAGGGAACATCTTTTTGAGTCAATCTAGTCAAAGACGAAGCAATAGCAGCAAAACACTTCAAAAAAGCAACTGTCATAGCTAGCCAAACCCTCAAAACTACGAACCTCGGTGACTATAGTGGGCCTCGCCTAACCCTTCATAGCTTCAATCTTCTGTGGGTCAACCATAATTCCATCCTTAGACATAACATGGCCCAAGAATGCCACAGTCTCCAACCAAAACTCACACTTAGAAAACTTAGCAAACAAGCCATGCTTCTTCAACAACCCAAGAACAGTATTTTATAAGATGGCTCTTATGCTCCTCTCTACTCTTGGAATACACCAAGATATCATTAATAAACATAATCACAAAAGAATCAAGGAATGGCCTAAAGATGTTATTCATCAAAGTCATAAATGCAGTCGGGGCATTGGTAAGCCCAAAAGACATCACTAGAAACTCATAGTGGCCATTCTCGTCCGGAAGGCTGTCCTCGAAATATCCTCCGCCCCGATCTTCAGCTGGTGGTAGCGTGAACACAAGTCAATCTTTGAAAATAGTGAGGCACCCTGAAGCTGGTCAAACAGATCATCAATACGAGGCATAGGGCACTTGTTCTGAATAGTAACCTTGTTCAGCTGGCGATAATCAATGCACATCCTCATGGTCCCATCTTTCTTCTTCGCAAACAATACAAGAGCACCCCAAGGGGAGACACTCGGTCTAACGAACCCCCTTACTCAATAAATCCTGTAACTGCTCTTTAAGCTCTCTCAACTCGACAGGTGCCATCCGATATGGCGAAATAGAAATAGGGCGAGTGCTCGGATCCAAGTCAATGTAGAAATTAATGTTGTGATCGGATGACATACCTGGCATACCTGACGGGAATACCTCCGCGAACTCGTTCACAATAGGAATGGACTCAAGGGGTGGAGATGCAACAGTTATATCACGAACATGAGCCAGATAGGCTAAATACCCCTTATTTACTAACTTCTTCTCCTGAAGGAAGGCAATAATCTTCTTCGAAGCGGAACTAGGAGTACCCCTCCACTCGAGCCTACGAATGCCAGGCATGGCTAAGGTAACTGTCTTGTCGTGACACTTCAAGATCGCGTGATAAGGAGAAAGCCAGGACATCCCCAATATAATATCAAATTCTACCATATCGAGAATCATCAAATCTACGTAAGTGTCATACCTCATAAAAGTAACCAAACAAGACTGGTAAACTCGATCAACAATCACAGAATCTCCAACCAGAGTAGACACATGAACATGTATATCTATGCTATCACAAGGCAAATCCCAACCAACGGAACGATATGCAGATACATACGAATATGTGGATCCAGGATCAAACAACACAAATACTGCTCCATGACTGACATAAATGGTACCTGAAATCACAGCATCTGAGGCCTGTGCCTCGGTCCTACCTGGAAACGAGTAAGAATGGGCCCCACCACGTCCAGTTTGAGATCCCCCTCTCGCACTCGGGGACCCACTTCTAGCTGCCTGGGATCCACCTTTAGAACCCTGAGAGCCACTGTGTCCTGACTGAGCGTTGCCTCTTTGAGAAGCACCACTTCGACCACCAGACGATGTCGAAGTCCTCTGTGGCTGATAATCCCATCAGCGTTGGGAGCACCTCCAAGCAATATGACCAACCTCTCCACAAGAATAACAAATCAGAGGGGACGAAGGTAGATAAACTAAAGTTGAGGACCCGAAGGAAACAACCATGTCTACTAGTCTAGAAAATGAACCCTCAGGAGCTTTCTGTCTGGATGGCTCGCTGGGGGAAGCTTGCAAAGCTGAATGCCCAGGACGGTCAAAATTTGGCTGATATGGCCTAGAACACTGACCGGCGCCCCTCGAACTAGAACTATCATAACTCTCAGTCTCACGCGGTCTGTTGTCACCACTACCTCCAAATGCACGGGGCTTAGCGCCCTCAACCATAAAAGCAAGCTCAATGATGGACTGTAAGGAAGCCCCATAGCCTCCACCTAAAGGCAAGGAATCTGAAGAGAACCGACTAGCCCACCAACAAAATACCTAATCCTGTCTGCCTCAGTAGGGATCAAAGGAGTGGAATAACGGGCCAGATATAGATAGCGGGTCATATAGGCCTCCACCGACATACCCCTCTGCTGAATATGTAGAAACTCCTCCCTACGCGTCTCTCTAAAATATCGAGGCACATACTTCTCAAGAAAGGCCCGGTAGAACTGAGTCCAAGTCAGCGGAGGGGAAACCTCAGGTCTGCAAGCAACAAAATAGCTCCACCAGGTCTTCGCGTAGCCGCGAAACTGGTAGGACACATAGTCAACTCTGTGGGTCTCCACGATCCCCATCCTATGCAGCAACTCATGCATATACAGAATAAACTCATAAGCATCCTCAGAAGAAGTACCCGAAAACCTCGGCGGCTCTAATTTCCTGAATCTCCTAACAAGGTCCTGATCAGACACGGTCATAATAGTGCCCTCCATAGGCTTAAGATCATCACCAGGAGTGGGTACCGCATCAATACGAGGAGCCATAGCTGCAGCGGGGTGTGCGACCTGAGTAGGTCCCTGTTCAGGGGTGTGCGCCCCAACTCTGGTCTATGAACCTCTACCAGGGGTAGTAACACTAGAGGCAGCTTGCTGGGTATCTAGATGAAGTAAGACTCTAGCCATTGTGTCATGCATAGCCTGATCAGAAGTAACCTCGGGCTGTGTCCGTGGTGGGGCCACATCCTCTGGGGCCTGGCATCGATCCCGCTGATATTCAGGCTCGGGAGACGGAGATCTCTCGCATCGCTGTCCTACTGCAGGGGCCCTGCCCCTGGCTAGGGAAGTCCCGTGGCCTCTATCTCTGCCGCGTCTTCGGGCTGTCGCTCACCCTCGGGTGCCAGTCATAGCTGCGGACTCTGGCACCTAACCTCGGGCCATAGTAGCTCGAGTCCTCACTATCTGTGAGAGAAGAGCTAAGAGTCACATATCAATTTGATCCTTCCAGATACCAATTAGAATAAAGTTGCACGAAAAAATGACAGAAAGTGATATTTTCTAAATGTCCTATAGCCTCTCGCAGATAAGTACCAATCCATGAGACTCTACTAGACACGCTCTTGTATTATAGATCGGGTAACCTAAGGCTCTAATACCAACTTATCACGACTCATTTTGACTAAGCCATGCGGGCACTTACCTCTCCTACCTCGGTAAAGCGAACCCTCAATCCAACAATAAGTAAAGACATAAATAATTAAATCAATCAGGAGGAAAAGAATAATTACATAAGTCTCACAATAATATATAATAGAAATAGTGCAGAAGTAAGGAAAATACCCCCAGGGTCTGGTCTAAGCCATACAAGAGCATCTAATGAAAATATACAAGTCTGGAATATAATAATACATAAATCCGTCTATGTCTCAGAATAGAAATATAAGAAATAATGAGATAGGCCTTCAAGGCAGCGAACGTCGCGTTCTCACTCTGGAAACTCGAAACTATGCTGATGGCGACAATCAGCCACGGGAGATAGAAGCAGACCCAACCTGAAACTCTGCATTCATAAAGGAATGCAACAAGTGCAGGTCAATACAAAACCACAGTACTAGTAGGTATCATCGGCCGACAAAGCATAGCTAACATAATTCAGACAATAAAGCAGGATAGGCAGATAAATCAACAAGTATAAGTCAAAACAATTAGAAACAAGTATCCGTCATCACCTACGTTAAAGCATCTAAACCCAAGTATGTCAAGTCTCGATATATAAACAATCTAAATAAATTAAACAAGTATAACATCGGATCATCACAATATAAGCCACGATGCAATCCAATGACGTATGAATGCCTATGCAATGGAATGCAGTGTCCACATGTACTCCGGATGAAAGTATCGACGTATCGGTAGCACAATCCAAGGTGACTCACGAAGTCTAAGTGTCACTCGTCCCGAGTCTTTGCCCAACAGACAGACGAGACGCGAATCTTTGCCCACAGAGGTTCTCACCGGCACCACCCTGGGAGATCTGCAGTGTCCATACACTAACTCAATCCACGATTCCGAGACTAACATCGGATATCGGACTCTCACATCACTCTCTTTTAAAAATTGAGCCAAGCTCATCACAGTGTTTCACCAAGTACCAATAGTGTATCAATAATATATCATGGAGAATGAGAATGAGTGCAATGCATATGTCAACATCAAGAATCAACTCAATATCACAAGTATCGACATGGGTACGCCAACAGCTTATCAATGTCACAAGTACCAACATGGGTACGCCAATAATATCATCAACAATTACACAGGTCATATGGAACTTTATCCTCGTATCAACGTCAAAATTAAGGTACCACCATATGGCAATCAAGATGTAACAATAGTTCACAATATCTACTAACAACACGTGGCATCAACCCAACAAAATAGAACCATAAAGTTATAACACAATGGGTGGCTAGCCCCAATCACGCAACAGGGCCCAACCTAAGACAAAATCCAACGCAACTTCATACCCAAAAGTTTACATACTTTCTACGATAATATAATCTAAATATATGCTTCGCTACACGAAGTCCCACTAAGGGTAAGTCAAAACCTACCTGGATGGCCGAAGAACAACACCAACAATCACCCCTTCACTTTTCCCTTCCGCTGAGCCTCAAGATCAAAGAAGTCTAGGCATATTCAAAATCTAAATTAGAAATCATGAAGATCGATACTAATATCGCTATCATTCAATTTAGGTCAAATCCAACCATAAAATTTGGGGAAATGGGGCTCACAAGGTCAAAACGGGAAATTCGGGAGTAAAATATCAAATTAAGTACTAGGTGATGAAAACCCAACAATTAATTGCTAAATTAACTCAAGGATTAACCTAATTTCGAATTTCAAGTAAAATACCCAATTGGGGTATAAACCCTAACTCTTAGATTCAAGAATTCAACACTAATAATGAAAGATATATTATTAACAACCCTACATACATAATAATCTCGCATAAACTCTGACAATTTAATCGTTAATAAGCCTAGATACACGTGAAGGTAACATGAGATAAAAGAGAGTCAACTTGTACATCTGAATGCCTCTGAGGGCGTATGACATGCATACTTTCTTTTAAAACATATACATATATATAAGCCATACTGTAGGGCTGCATCATTATCATTAAGCCGCTCTTTGGGGCTATCATCATCATACCCTACCCAACTGCAGTGGTGTGCACAATAGGTGCCATACCCGACAGTCTATAGCGCGGCTCGGTGTCATAAAATAGATACATATATTGATAATGCATGAATGATAAGAAGACAATGTTAATCTATTAGAGTGATGTAAGGTCGTTCACCTCTTGTTAACATTATGGAACTAAATCATCAACACACATACTCTGGAAGATCTGTGAACATAAGACATGCCTAATATCATTATAAGGAAGTCAATAACATAAGCTGCTAACATGTCTAAGAGTAGAGTCATTATGAATGGCATTCGTTTATATGTTCGTTTCATGTTGATCATGCCAAAAGAAGGAAGAGAACAACCTTAACATACCTAAATCTCCTTGACCCCGCAATGCTTTTCAAAGTATGCCATAATACAATTCAATCTACATCAATACAATAAGGTTCATGGTTAATGCTAAGAAGGAATTAAGTTTGTAGCTCTAAGCTAGTAGCTTGCCTAAATAAATTTGGACAGCATCTCCCCTATATTATTGACTTCCTCTAACTCCACATATCAACAATAGCAACCAGAGCAACACAACAGGTACAATACAAACAACGAGGCACATTATGTCAACAACAAGTCATCAATGTCTCACGACTAGCGGCAAGCTCGGATTGGAACCCATATAACCCATAACACCACTTATGAACTTCTTACTTTAACCCAACAATATCAATAACATGATAACGATTATATTTATACCATTTTCCAGCCTTATATACCATATAAATAACAAGTAAATAGTCCATAGAGTTCCACAACCTCAACTAGCATTTCAGTGTACTAGTTTATGCTTTCTTCAATAATCTACACCAACCAAAACAAGAATAACCTAAAACACAAGCAAGGAGATAATAGAGTTACCTTATACAACAACTGCAACTCAAAATCCAAGCTCCTCTTAGCTCACAATAACCCTTAATCACCTCACAACACCATAGAGATGTTATTTTCCTTCTATGTTGCCTTTTGGTGTTGGGACATGGTGAAATCATCTTGGAATTACCCTTTAAACTTTATGAACTGTTAGGAGGGTTTGTGAGAGGTTTAGGGATGAAGTTTGGTTGAAAAATGACAAGGAATGAGCTCCCAATTCGTTTTATAGAAATTTAAGTCGGCTACCATCACAATGGGTCCCAAAAGGGGCTGCCTACGCAGTCTCGCAAAAACATAAATATCTCTCTACTCCAACGTCGCATTGACAAATGATGTAATGCGTTTGTCACAACCTAATTAGTCGGCAGTGGTACCCACACTATTTTCCCCTAGTGGGCGGACTATCCCTTTTACGCATTTAATTAATCATTTAAACAATCACAAATCAATAGCTAGAACTAAATCATAATCTTTCTAGTCATGCCATAAGTAAATAAACTGAGGAAAATTCTAACTATTACAACCCCAAAATCTAGATGACCTACTCGAGCACCTTGAGCACCTGGAACAGCTGGTAACACACCTGCCTCTGTCAACCCATTCAGTAGGTTCAACACTCGAACCATAACATCTGACAATACTGGAGGAGCTATAATATCTTGCTGAGTTGGTGCTGTTGCAAACTGTGCTACCTCATCTAGAATTACCTGAGGCTCAGGGGACTCAGCGCGAGCCTAACCAGCCGCAGGAGCCCCGCCCCTGGCTGGTGTTGTTGCTCCCTTGCCTCTACTACCGCCACGGCCCCTGGCCTTGGCCTCCACCATGAACTGGAGCCCCAGTGACCTAGTCTCCACTGCGAGTTGCGGCCCCGACGACTGGCGCAGGTACCTTATTTGCTGCTGCTGCCGCATCAATCCTCACCATCTGTAAGAGAATAGAAAGAAAAGTTAGATACCAATTTGAATCATCCAGATACCAATTGGAATCAAGTAGCACAAAAGAAAGAAAGAATTTGAATTTTCCTAGTGTCCCATAGCCTCTCGAAGATAAGTACAAACGTATCCATATGATCCGTAAGATTCTACTATACATGCCCTTGTACAATGAGATCAACAAACCTAGGGCTCTGATACTAACTTTTTCACGACCCAATTAGCCATGAGTGGCTCCCATTCTATTTTCCCTAGTGGGTGAACCATCCTTCTTACCCAACTACTTAATCATTTAAACAATCACAAATCAATAGCTAGAACTAAATCATAATCTGTCTAATCATGCCATAAATAAATTGCAGAAAATTCTAACTATTACAACCCCAAAATCCGAAAGTCATCGTACAAGGACTCTAAAACATAAGCTGTCTAAGGAAATAACAGATGTCCGGAATAGCATAAGTAATGTCTGGAATAAAAATAGACAGCCATAAGAGAAGATCTTCAGGCAGCCTGGCATGAATATGAGCTCACCCTCAAATCTATCAGACACCGACCTCACGCTAAATATGAGGTCTGGTAGATGTTGCTGGATCACAATCTTCACTCAAAAGAATGCAGCAAGGTAGTATCAGTACAAACACTATGTACCGGTAGATATCATAGGCCGACTAAGATTAGTATCATGCATAAAATCAATAAAATAGACAGATTGGCACAACAACACATAACCATATGAAATTGTCAACAGGAATTATCCAACACTGAATTAAGATAAACCTACACAACAGTAATCAATAAAAGTAACTCAACTCATGCCATTACTAACACAATTGTAACTTATGAATTATCTTAACTCTGTCACATATCCATACAAACATGCTAAATGGTATTGTTTGCCCAAATAGCCATGACCTGCAGGAGACCCATGGCGTTCATGTACCACTCACCCCAGAACTGGCCTCGAATCACGTTCCCATAACTATGACACATCCTCACCCCTGTCAAATGTGCCTTTTTATATTTATATATTCTTTCTCATCTCAATGTATTTTCATTCCAACAATCAATAAGGAATGTGAACAGTCAACAAATCAATATCAAGGAACATAAGTCACCATATCACAAGTCATATCAAGACTCAAGAATCAACTCATCAATAACATGAATAAGGGATTACTCCAAGTCAAAAAGAAGATTGTTAATTAACTTCTTCTTTATCATATTATAATAGTTCATCACATAATTAATCAATCAATGTCAAATTTAGGAATTTCCAACTACCCTTTATTGCTGAAGCCCTAATCATGCTTCTCCTATCAATTTCATAACATATATAATCAACTAATCAAATTCTAACTCAAGTAGACCGTAACCTACCTCAAAGCCAAACTGGAACAATGCAATCACTCCGCAAAGCTTCAGAATATTCAAAGTCTAGCAATCATAACGCTAAGTGTGTAATGGGTCATCTACTTAAACAAACAATAATTGGGGAAGAGAATCCAACCATTCCTACCCTTTTCAATTTGGAGAACTATCACTAAGTGTGAATTCATACTAATATTAATCCCAATAATCATATTCTATCCATTCCTGGGTTTTTCAATCAATTCAACCCCTTTCGATTAGTTTTTAGGCTAAAGCTTCCATTTTATTGGAACTCTAAGTCTCAATCAACAATTTCAACCGTTAATAATCAAATTCTCATACTAGGAAGTGAGAATCTATACTGCTAGATGATTAAACAACAAATAAATCAACAACCCATTCATTATTCAAGGGTTTCATAAATTCTAGGGTTCTAACCTTTCAATTTACCATCAAGGAACCTTAGATGAGGTAGGGACTTAAGATGATCATGGAATGAATGAAGTTAAAGGTTGAGACTTACCTTGATAAAGAGTGGTGCCTTAGCCATAGAAAAATAGCCTTAATATTTCTAGGGAACTATTTCTGGTGTTATATGGGGAATGGGTTCGAAATATGGAATATAAAACACAGCTTCTGCCTCCCGTCAGCCACTGCAGAGGCAGTCGATGTTCCACTACAACGGTCTCGCTATAGCGGGAATTGACCCGCTATAACGGACCTTATTAATTCCCAATTTCTGGCGGTACCGAGCCTCGTCCCACTATGGCAGACTCGTTACAGCGGTACGCCCACAGCTGCAGCGTTCCAAATCGACTAGTGAGCTCTGGTTTTTCACCAGTTTTTCACCCAAAGATCCCATCAACAATCCGAGGCCCTACAGATATAACTAAACATGCACACATACATAAAAACACATTACAAACTCACCAGCGGCCTCAGAATTCCCAACGGAGGTCTAGTTTACTAAGTCTCCCCCAGAACGACCTAGCAGGCCATTACAGCATTGGAAACTAGACTCGCAGGCGTTCAATTTGGTGGGTGGAACACCCCGTAAATCCAATCAGTGATATTAGACACAAATTTCAGCAAAATCATCAACGTAACTTGCGATAACTTTTGCCCACTTTTATTTTACAACTTACGTGACTTCAAAACATAACATACGAATATTATATGATTGAATTAATTTTAAAAAATGACCTCCTTAGAATATTAAGCACTTATATTTTTAACCTCAAAAGTTCAGGTTATGACATCTTTGATTTGTTTGATCTCGAAACCTTATAGTATATACTTAACACTTGTTTAATCCTTTCCTTAGCCTTGTAGGGGTTTCATAACTCCTCCATTATCACATTGGTGAACGATGCAAAAGAAAAAAAAAAACTCAAGATGTAACAATGAACTGTAAGACTTATGCTTGGAAAGGATCTTTCGAGGCAGACTCACTTCCTGACACATCTCCATTCCTCACCACCGTATATATGTTGCTGGTGGCAACATTCCCATTGGTTGGGGTCAAAGGCATCGCATCCGGAGCCGCAACTCTGGGAAGAGGTTGGATGCAAGTGAAGTGATGACCTGCCTCACTAGCTCTATTTTTTCCTCATTGCGTAATTTTGCTCCCTTAAGATCTACATCACCTCCACGGGAGTCTCATCGGTGGGAGTTTCGTTCTCAGTGAATGGATGGGTGTGTCCATCTTCTGACATTACCCCATCTATATTCTAGGACAATGAATCTGCTGTAAGATCACGGAGGGGGCACCATCCGGGCTAAGCTGATTGTTGGCTGAAACTTTTCCAACATTCGTGTTGTCGTTAATTCCTGACATACCTAAAATTGATGCTCAGGAAAAAATGGATTTTTTGAAGAGTTAGCCTATAAACAGAGGTCACACTGATTGCCAAAAATGTCCTGGCCCCATGAGCGCCAAACTATTTACTCAAAAATCTATTCAGTTGAATTTATGTATGTGGTCAAGGACATGTGAACCAAAGTGACCTGAAAATCAATGTAATCTATAATTAAAATTACTATAAACGAAATATAAGCAAGGTAGAAATTTAAGAATAGCGTGAGCCTTGGAGTAGGTCTAAGCTTGGTGACTCTGGGCCAGCTACTAATTGGATCCTTACTGGATTTGAACTAAAATAGTAAAAACCTAACAACAATGCAAGTGTGAAATTTATGTGATGATGTCTCTTGTATTTTGTGTCCTTTACAATGAAATGACAACCCCTATTTATACTTGAGCTAAGGGGTACACATTCTATGAATTATGCTCCCATTAATAATACAAATTAATGCAATAGCAATGATAGGAAATAAAGAGGACAATAATGCTGATTAATGCCCCGTGGATGGTGTAAGGCCTATTTGTAACGATTGACCGTTAGCCTTCCAACCGGTGTTACTTCAATGGGCATCCAGACTATTTAGTGCCTTCAGAGCCACTAAGCCTCTTTTAGAGGATTTGAATGCTGACTTGTATTTGAATCATATCCACTGACACGTGTCATCCTGACATTCATCTAACTATATTCTACGAATTTATCCTAATACAGATAGTCCACTACTTTCTGATAACCCGAACGGGTGTGACCGTGTTGCACCTCAAATTTTTTAGCATCGTAGCATCATAAGTAAAATAAGTAAGCCCGGAGAAGCTATGGAACCCCTGTAAGGTTGAAGAAGGTTTTAATTAAGTGTTTAGCATGTATCTTAAAGTTTCGGGGCTGAACGAGGCAAAGAGAATATGTTTCGTCGAAAACAAAAAATATGGGGCAATGGTATGAGCCGTAAATTTAAGTGCAAGCCATAAATTTTGAGGGGTGGAACGTACATGGAGAAATAGAAACTTAAATATTTTCCATGCCAGGTATGTCCCAAATGTACGAGCCGTACATCTAGGCGGTGACCGACCTTTTGATGTTTTAAATTCATTTTAAGGGTTATTTTTCTCATTTTCACTAAAAAATTTGTCGGCATACTCCTAAGAACCCTCTCTACTGGTTTGTGAGGATCGTGAGGTAAAACCATATATTTTCATCCTAATTCCACACCAGGATTACCCTAAGTGGAAGAATTGCACTTGTGTGGTGTTGTATTGAAGTTAAGGGTGGATGTAAGCTAAGAGCCGTTTGGGTTTTGAGTTGTGGCTACTGCATAAGGTAATTTTATTGTGTTAGTTTTTGTGCTTAATTGTGTTAGTTTTTGTGCTTATGATTATTTTAGGTGTTGGATGATGCAAATAGTTGAAGTACATGAACTAGTGAGTAGAGATCTTTTGCTTGAAGATTGTTGAGTTCATGGGCTGTATAAGGCTGGATCTTTTGATAAAAATACTTGTTATCATGTTATAAGTAATTTTAATTTAAAGTAAGAAGTTCATAAAGGGGATACAAGTTATATGGGTTCCAATCCGAGCTTGTCACTTGTCGTGAAATGCTAATGAATTGTGATTGTTATATATGGTGTCTTGATATTGATGTTTATACTTGCTGGATTATTCTGGTTGTTGTTGTTGGTGCATGGGATTGGAGGAAGTTCTTGTTAAAGGGGAAATGCTACCCAAATTTACTTAGATGAGCTACTAGCTTCAGTTACGAGCGTCGTCTTACTTAGTATTAATCGTGAACCTAATTGTGCTATTGTAGATTCACTTGTTTTGTGGGCTCCTTGAGAGGTATTAAGGATTCAAGGAGATTAAGGTATTTTAAAGCTAACTCTTCTTCTCTTGGCATGATCTAAAGTGAAGTGAAACATAAATGAAATGTTATCCTTTAAAGAATCGTCTCTTAGAAGCTAATGGATATCCTTGTTGTTCTATTCCTTTTGTATTGTTTCAAATATGTTTTTAAATGTAGTCTTTGAGTTTTTTGAGGCACTTAATGATAGTGATGATGTTCATAATGTAATCGAAGGTGCAATGACCTTAGGTCACTCTAATATACTCCTAATATGATCCTATCATACTTATGCATTTATACATATATGATATCATGATGATGATGCCCACAGAGGCCTGATGGCATTATATACGCATATATATATATATATGTGTGTGTGTGTGTGTGTGTGTGCGACGACGCTATATATGCACCACTGGTCAGTTGTCCATGATTATGATGCCCACAGAGGCTTGATGGCGTTATGTATGCATATATATGTATGAACGGCATTATATACGCATATATACAGTACTTATGCATATCATGGCCCTTGGATGCATTTTAGATGTACAGGTTGATTCCTTTTATCTCATATTAATTTCATGTCTTTCCTATGTTATTTTCCTACTATACATACTCGATACTTTATTCGTACTGACGTCCCTTTGCTTGGGGACGCTGTGTTTCATGCCCGCAGGTTCTGATAGATAGGGTGACGGTTCGCATCAGTAAGTTGCCCATCCAGCGTTCATATTGGAGCACTCCTTTTGTCTCAGAGTTGCTATCTCATTTTGGTACAATATTTGTGTTCATATGGGTATGGTGGGGCCTTGTCCCGACCTTATGATGTTATGTACTCCAGTAGATGCTTGTAGACAATTGTTATGTATTTAGATGTTGTATGGCCTGTCGGCCTATAATCTGTTGTACAGATGTTTATGACGGCTTTGTCAGCCCGTACCATTATGTCCAGTTATGTATATATGTATGTCCTTTTGGCTTGTCCCTTTTCAATCTAATTTCCATGAGTTAGCAGGTTGTCATTGTCACAACCCAAACTAGAGGGACATAATGGGCACCCCGGCCTTACTTGCTGAGCACCACCCTAACGTACATCAATGACCATACTAACATACATAAGTGGGCCAAGAGGGCGATATGAGACAATCTAAGTAAAATATTAGCAGTAATTGATGAAGGACGAACCCAAAATGATATACATGAGATGCACGAGCCTATAAGGTAGACAAAAATTTTCGTGTTTCAGACCGTAGGCCAACAAGGCCTTATACTCATCTATATACATGACATCTGTCTACAAGCCTCTAAAGAGTACATAAACGTCATAAGGTCGGGACAAGGCCCCGCCATACCCATAAACATGTGCACATAAGTAAACTGACTCACAAAGTCAACCCAAGAGCAAATGGAGTGCAACAACAACTTCCTCTGAGCCGGCAACCTACTGAAAATACTGTCAACCTATCTATTGGGACCTGCGAGCATGAAACATAAGAGACATCAGTACGAATAAAGTACCGAGTATGTAAGGCAAATAACAATATAAGAGAAGACATCAATGTAATAAAGGAATAAGAAACTTGACCTTGGCTCTGTATTGCCACTGTGGGCCATGATATGCATGAATATTGTATATATGCGCATATAACGCTGTAAAGCCTCTGTGGGCATAATCATCATCATCATCATCATAATATCTACCTGATCAGGGGTGCGTCTATAGCACCGTCGTACCATATATATATTCGTATACAATGCCGTCAAACCACCGTGGGCATCAATATCATAATATATATGTGTGTGTGTGCGCGCGCGCGTACGCGTAAAAGCCATAAAGGGACATCATGAACTTATTGGAGTGGCGTAAGGTCATTGCACCTCCGACTAACATTGTTGGACTAACATAATCAGCATTACTTTATCATGAGTCAATGAATCAATACAATAAGGATCAGAAAACAATTTACGAAGACAATAAACATAGGCTTTCTACAGTCACTAAGACTAGAGTCGTAGCATCATTTGTTCGTTTACATTTCGTTCGTTGGAACCATGCCAAAAGAAAGAAAGAAGGTGCCTTAACATACCTTTGTTGATTACTTAATGATTTGACGCATATCTTCCCAAAGACTTCAATCTACATTAGGATAGTGAACCCTGTAATCAATGCCATAGAAGGACTTACAACTATGTTTCTAAACTAGTAGGTTACTTATAGAAAATCGGGCAGCATTTCCCTATAACTTGTTACTTCCTCAAATTCCGAACGACAACAATATGAACCAGGCGATATCTATAACTACACCGTTCAGCCACATTTATCAATAATCAACATACAGTATTGCCAATGATATTTTCATTCAACACGACGAGCGACAAGCTCGGATTGGAAACCATTCGAACCCTTATACCTCTCTTTTGTCTTAAATTCAATATTATAACATAATCAACATGTCAACAAACATATTCATACAATTTCCAGTCTTACATATATCTTTAATAACAACATTAGCAATCCAACAAATATTAACATCTACATATCAACTCCTAGGTGTTATATGGCCATTCTTTCTTCCAATTTATAATACCATCTCTATGAGCAACACATAACAAAGCATAACAACAACAACCATATCTTAACCAAGTTATTTCTTTATGTTTTCCAGCAATAGAAGGTTATATATACAACTTCCAAAACCGTTCAATAAGAGGTAACAACAGTTACTACTGCTTCAGGTACTATCTTGTAGTATTTCATTCAAACAACTTAACCAATATGAAATAAACCTTGAGCACAACCAACAAGATGTTAAACTTACCTGCAGCAGTATACAACATAAAATCCAAGCCTTGATCAGCTCACAACAACCCTTTGCGCTTTATGAATTCTTTAGAGAGGGTTTTGAGGGTGTGGAGATGAAATTTTGCTAAAAAATGAGGAAAAATGAGCCCCAAATCAATTTATAAAAATTTAAGTCGGCTAGCGCCACCACTTTCATGGTGGCTTTCACACCCCGTAAAACAATTCTACCGTGGCTTTGCCAAACAATTTTACGGGCTGTCAAATGCCATCGTGAAACAACACCAAGAAATCAACTTTCTGCCTCCTTTTCTACAGTGATCACCAAAAAAATGGTCAGTGAAACGTTTTATCGGTCCGTGAAATTGTCACGGCCCAAATTCACAAAGTCGTGCGGGCACCTACCTATCCCACCTCGGTAGGCGAACCCTTAACCCAACATTCACAACACAATATAAATAGCGAAAAAAGATAAGGTAACATAAGTCTTACATGAATATATAATAAGTGCAAAAATAAATCCAAAACCACCCCAGTATCTGGTCAGGTCAACAAGAGCATGTAATTAAAATCTATAATTCTGGAAGCAGTATTAATTCTGGAAGCAGTAATAATACATCAATAGTCTTAAATATGTCTCAGAATAGCAAAGTAAGACATAATAAAAGAAGAGTCTTCAGGTAGCGAAGCTTCCACGCGCTCACTCCAACAGACTCGAATCAACAGCCTCGAACTCCCAACCACAAGGGGTAAACGTTGATCCCATCTGATACTCTGCATTCATAAAAGAATGCAGTAAGTGCAGGCCCATGCAAATAGCCCGTACTGGTAGGTATCATCGGCTGACTAAGATTAGCTAACATACACTAAGACAATAAAGTAAGATAAATAGGTAAATCAACAAAGTATAAGTAAACGCGAGCCAGCGACCAAGTACAAGTCATCACCTATGTTATAGTATCTAAACCCAATTGTGCCCAGTTGCAGTATAGTCAATCTGAACCAGTATATCACAATAGCATCACAACAAGTCATCGCCTATGTTATAGCATCTAAGCCCAGCTGTGCCAAATCTCATTATAATCAACACCAAATCCGTATATCACAAGATATCACAACCATCACAAGAATATCACATGAATATCATAGGAGTCCAAATGATCCAATGCAATGCAGTAATGTATGATGTGTGAATGCAAGCATATGCAGTGTGCACATGTACTCCGATGATGGAACATAACATCTCGGCAACACAACCCATGACGGACCCACGAAGTCCATGTACCTCATGATTCTGGAAACAACCTTGGCAATCCCTACCTCACGGTTCCAGCAACAACCTCGGCAACCGCTACACTCATACCTCGATTCCAGGATAAACATAGTACATCGGTCCTCATGTCACTCTCATCTAACTGAGCCCAGCTCATAACAGTATTTCCTCAAGTACCATCTATGTATCAACAGTATATCATGAAGGATGAGAATGCATGCAATGTATGAGTTTAATGTCAATAATCAAATCAATCTCAATAGTACCACACATGGCACACAAGTAATAGCAATGATAAGGCTACACAATTAGCACAATGGAATCACAATTCTCAACAGTACCTCCCATGGGACACAAGTAATATCAATGATAAGGCTACACAGTAAGCCATAATGGAATCACAATTCTCAACAGTACCTCCCAGGGCACACAAGTAATATCACTGATAAGGCTACACAATAAGCCACAATGGAATCACAATTCTCAATAGTACCTCCGTGGGCACACAAGTAATATCAATGATAAGGCTACAATATCATCATCAGGATATATCACTAGTCACTAATATCCACTATCTCCACATGGCAACAAGCCAACAACAATAGAACAAGGTAAGTCGCTACACAATGGGGTGGCTAACCCCAATCACGCAACAAGGCCCCACCTAAGAAAATACCCTACCCAACTTCATGCCCGAAGGTTTACATGCATTCTCCGACAATATCGTCTAAATATATGCTTCGCTAAACTAAGTCTTACCATAGGGTAAACTATAACCTACCTGGAAGGCCGAACAACAAAGTCTCCACAGTCACACTATAGTCTTTCCTTTCCTTTGAGCCTCGAGATAAAGAAAGTCTCAGCAAATTCGAATCGTAAAATTAGAAACAAGAAGAACATCAATCAAACCCTACTTCTATTCAAGACCCTAACTCCCAACCTATGAAATAGGGTTTATGAACTAGAAAGGGGAAATTAGGAATCTATGGGTCTCAACAAGAAATTAAAGCTCTAGGTGATCAATTCCCATCAATATCAAGCTAGAAGAACCAACAATTTATTGAAATTTTGATTCTAGGCAAAAGTCAAAATCCCCTATTTGGGTATAAACCCTAACTCTCAATTCAACAATTAGACCTTAATCAAGAAGTTACATGCTATTATAGCTTATATTCACCAAATTCATGCTAAATAAAGCTAACCAAACCACTAATTTCATATTTACGTCCACGAAATCATTTAGGAAGGAACCCAGTAAACCCACTATTAATAACCAACTTATAGATGAACTAAGCATAAACCATGAACTTCTATGGTGATTTAATGATCAAGAAATAAAGTATAAGGTTGGGGAAACTCACCACAAAGCTTAGCCTCTTCAAGAACTCCAAAATCCCTCTCCAATAGCCTTTAGACAAAATGGGGAAATGTTTAGAGACTTAGGGGTTTTTATCAGTTAAACTATTGAATTATGCGCCCGACACCCGCTTCCGCGACCAGCAGACCGCTTCAGCAACACCGCTGCGGCGGACCCATGACCACTGTAGCAGTCATGCCAAAAATCCCACTGGCCGCTTCAGCGGTAGGGTGACCGCTATAGTGGTACTACTGCCACGGTGCTGGTGCCGCCAAAACAGGCAGCAGACACCAAAAAATCCTAAGAGTTCACATTCTCAACCTGAATTTTTGACTATCTCCCGAGGCCATCTGCTCACATACCCAATATGCAGACGTATATAAAAGCACGCTTCGAACACACTCGTGGGCTTGGAATTTCTAACGGAGGTCTCATTGACCGAGTCAACCCCCAATACCTCAAATTCAACTTTCCAACCCAAGTCCCAAAATGCACCCGAGGGCATCACGAACCGAACCATATATGCACACAAGTTCTAAAAGACCATCCGGACCTCTCGAAATTGACGAATTTTCAAAAAAGGTCCATTTATCCAAAAGTCAACTTTGAGTCAACTCTTTTCTGCTTAAAGCTCAATTTTCCAAAAACTTGCCCAAATCAACTCTGATGACCTCGAAAAGCGTAACAACAGTCCCCGCGGGTCAAATGTGAGCTAATAAAATACGAAAAAAGATAAAAAAAGGTTGGAAATGCAATAACGACCGAACGGGTCGTTACATCAAATATCAATTAAACCATCACTCGTCCTTGAGCGACAAGGAAAAGAGGACAGAAAAATTCTAGGATATCGGCTATGCCTATCGGACTTCTCCTTACAGGAAAGATTCACATCGAACAAAACTAAATCCCAACGAATGATACGAGAACCACCAGAACGGTACTTCTCCAGCATAGAAACATGGAAAAATCGAACGAACACCCGACAGGACTGGTCAAAACTAACTCATAAAATGCAGGATCAACACAACGAATAATCTCAAACAGGACACTACACCTCGGGCTCATTTTCCCTCCTTCCCACAAACACTTTCCCAAATCACGCAATCCTTTGAGACATGGCCACAAACCATAGCCGATCCTGAATCAGGAAGATGTTCTGATTCCGCTAACCTTCCCTTCACACTTGCCAAAGCTGTTACTCGCACCGCGATTTCTTAGAAACACATGAACACATACACCACAGATCTGAAACCATGACTTACTCTTGCCAGAAAGAATCCTTGATCCATCTGAGATCCCTACACAATTCCATCAAAACTGATCTTGCCGACAACTAACTTGGCTAGTTACAAGTCTTCCTAAACATTCAAATCACTATATAGAAACATACCGCTGAGTATCTCATCGGGCAAGGTCCGTCGAAACCCAACTGATCACTATAAAGACCTCTCGCGCGGTAGTTCCTCCTCAAATTTGGGCTAAGCTCATTGTAAACCATATTCTATCCAAGTAACTGTTCTAAGAAAATATAATCAAATTCTCTAGAAAACCCTGACAAAGCTTGGTAAATTTGTTATACCTTAAATCTGAGCTGAAACGCGAGTAATTATGCTCATAACAATTCCGAAAGTATCCAATCTTACAACTGCCGCTCTAAATCTTACGTAATTACTCCTAATTCCTTAAAATCCAAAAGTGCTTACCCAAACTGTCCTGTCAATATTACCTGCAATTATACTATATTACCACGAGTAGGATCCCACCCCGAAAATATAATTCTAGCCTCACATGATAGGGATTCCACAAATCTTTTCTCTAAGGCACGCTAACTCATCTACTGTAGAATGTTATGAAATTTTCCAACGGGGTACCACCAAGCCGCTTCTTATAAATCTCAACATGTCAGTTCACTGAATTATGCTAATCACTAGCTGACGATCACGAATCTCAAGGAATTTTCCTCATATGACTTAGTCCATTTCTGTAGACTTCCTTCCTTAAGCTCATGCAACAATCACACCTTATCTGGATATGCAAGAAAATGATGCCACAATCTAAATAGTCTCAAATAATCCCAAGATGTACCTCATTCTTGCCGACTCTCGATCAACTATACCTTTTCTTGACTCTTCAATTCCTCAATTTCTATCAGTTCACTTATACCGCCATCGTCTGACCATTACTCAAACCCACTCAGTAGTCTATCACATAACCATAAGTACTGTACACTGACTGAATCAAACCTGAAGATAATAGCAGGCCACAACTCTATCCATTATAGTTTCCTTAATGCTTACCACTCTAGACTAAACACTCTCTAAATCCCATGTACCGCTTAATAGTCTTACTAATATCCTCATGTATATCACTGAATCATCCTTGCCCAAGTTGCTTTACTCAATTTCTGAAATGTTATCCCGAACATAACTCAGTTAACCCATCATCGATCTACCATTTCAAGTATTCATGTTTACTAATCCTCTACTCAAATCCTTAACGTTACTAGTCCTCGAATAATCACTTCTTACCTCAATTATCAAATCTGAATACTCTAACCATTCGCATGACCATCCCTTTTAATTTAATCGCCTAAGCCGAGTAATGACACCACTAGTAGAGGGATCTAGCAAATTTTTACACAATGAATACAAGGTTCACAACCTTGGTCCACCACTGACCACTATTAGTCTATGACATAACCGATCATACCAGCTCATCGATAAACTCTCAAGCCCATTCTACACTATACAATAGCAACCAAGCCCTCACATCACTAACTCTTGTTCAACGATTTCCTTTCCACACTTAACCTCAAAGACACCAATCAACCTCATCGGTCACACCCCTTACTGTACGTCATGATATAATGTCCCCATAGTCCAAACACGACTCAAGTACCCATGGGTCATTTCAAATCACGCTTATTACTATCAACCAACAACCACTCAAATCCCCTCGATCCTCTAAACTAATCATCCATCTAAGCCAAACGAACCACAAAATGATATCAATATTTCTCCTCAAATCTAAGTGAAACAATCAGTAATTCCTCAAGTCATTAATTCATCGCATACGCCTATATTTGAAGTCATTTCCATTAGTCAATTACTAACTCCTCAGAAGTCTACAACCCAGTCAATTTACCAATCAAATGACGTGCCCATACTATTCACTTAATAACTGAGTAGTCCTTTAACATCAACGACCTTATATCAAGAATAACTTTTAGCACCAGTCGCAACCTTATCCTAACAACCATGTCAGATACCAATTTTTCCCGTCCCAATCTCACGAAAAGTACTCATGTCTAAGATATCCTATGAAGTCTCACTTCGCTATGCACTTTCAATAAAATCCTTCCTTCATGTCTAAGATATCCTATGAAGTCTCACTTCGCTATGCGCTTTCAATAAAATCCTTCCTTCATGTCCTTATTGTCAACTTCTTTTCATTATTACACATGTCACAACACGTTGCCCAATTCGATGGTCATTACCGTACTTACACTTGTCCCCACAAATCGACATCTAATACTCTACCGCTACTGAATCGTCGACCCGCCATTGGTTCACTAGTGTCACGCACCCAATCATAAAGCCTTGACGAAGCCGAAGTCAAACTGGTTATATCATCGAGCGACCCACTATTATTAATCCATGAATGCACTTTGTCACTTTCAAGCAACCAAATGCTGAAACACGGAGACTATGTAACCCTCTGGACTATCGTTCCCATTTCTCATGAACTTCCACAATAAACGAGTCTAATCGCGACTCTATACAACAATCGATTCGTGAATCCACACAATCGAATCTTCAGGCTATAAATAGAGACTGAACTGGATCATGCGTCCAAATCAGTATAACACATCGCATACCATTCCACAACACGTCATAGATCTACCATTCGCATAAGAATTCAAGGACGAGTTTCCACCCTCCGTGGGTGATTGAGATAAGAGAGTTGAGATACCAATTGGAATCGACTAGATACCTATTTGAAGAAAGTCGCATGAGAGAATGAAGGAAGTGAAGTTTCCTAAATGTCCTATAGCCTCTCGTAAATAAGTACGGAGCTCATTGTACCGATCCATGTCTACTAGACACGCGCTAGTATTATATGTTGGGTAACCTAAGGCTCTGATACCAACTTGTCACGACCCAATTTCACAAAGCCGCGCGGGCACCTACCTATCCCACCTCAGTAAGCGAACCTTTAACCCAACATTCACAACACAGTATAAATAGCGAAAGAAGATAAGGTAACGTAAGTCTCACATATGAATATATAATAAGTGCAGAAGTAAATCCAAAACCGCTCCAGTATCTGGTTTGATCATACAAGAGTATCTAACTAAAATCTATAAGTCTAGAAGCAGTAATAATACATCAATAGTGTCAACTATGTCTCAGAATAGCAAAGTAAGACATAATAAACGAAGAGTCTTCGGCTAGCGAAGCTTCCACGTGCTCACTCTAACAGACTCGAATCAGCAGCCTTGAACTTCCAACCACGAGGGGTAAATGTCTATCCCACCTGATACTCTGCATTCATAAAAGAATGCAGCAAGTGCAGCACAGTACAAACAACACGTACTGGTAGGTATCATTGGCCGACTAAGATTAGCTAACATATACTAAGACGATAATGTGAGATAAATAGGTAAATCAACAAATATAAGTCCATGTGAGCCAGTGACCAAGTATAAGTCATCACCTCTATTATAGTATCTAAACCCAACTGTCCCCAGTCTCAGTATAGTCAATCCGAACTAGTACATCAAAATAGCATTACAACAAGTCATAGCCTATGTTACAGCATCTAAACCCAACAGTGCCAAATCTCAGTATCATCAACACCGAATCTGTATATCACATGATATCACAAACATCAATGGAATATCACATGAATAACACAAGAATATCACAGGAAGCCAAATGATCCAATACGATGCAGTAATGTATGATGTGTGAATGCAATGCATATGCAGTGTACACATGTACTCCGATGATGGAATATCACATCTCGACAACACAACCCATGGGGGACCCATGAAGTCTGTGTACCTCACAATTCAGGAAACAACCTCGGTAATCGCTACCTCACAGTTCCGGCAACAACCTCGGCAACCGTTACACTCATACCTCGATTTCGGGATAAACATCGGACATCAGTCCTCAAGTCACTCTCATCCAACTGAGCCCAGCTCGTAACAGTATTTCCTCAAGTACCATCAATGTATCAACATTATATCATGAAGGATGAGAATGTATGCAATGTATGAGTTCAATGTCAATGATAAAATCAATCTCAATAGTACCACACATGGCACACAGGTAGTAGCAATGATAAGGCTACACAATAAGCCACAACGGAATCACAATTCTTAACAGTACCTCCCAAGGCACACAAGTAATATCAATGATAAGGCTACATAATAAGCCATAATGGAATCATAATTCTCAATAGTACCCCCTGGGGCACACAAGTAATATCACTGATAAGGCTACACAATAAGCTAAAATGGAATCATAATTCTCAACAGTACCTCTCAGGGCATACAAGTAATATCAATGATAAGGCTACAATATCATCATCAAGATATATCACTAGTCACCAATATCTGCCATCTCCACGTGGCAACGAGCCAACAACAATAGAACAAGGTAAGTCACAACGTAACGGGGTGGACTACCCCAATCACACAACAATGCCCAACCTAAGACAATATCTAACACAATTTCATACTCGAAGGTTTACATGCATCTTCCGATAGTTTGGTCTAAATATATGCTTCGCTAAACTAAGTCTTACCACCGAACAATAAAGTCTCCACAGTCACACCATAGTCTTCCCTTTCATTTGAGACTTGAGATAACGAAAGTCTAAGCACATTCGAATCATGAAATTAGAATTAAGAAGAACATCAATCAAACCCTACTTCTATTCAAGACCCTAACTCCCAACCTATTGAATAGTGTTTTTGAACTAGAAAGGGGAAATTAGGAATCTATGGGCCTCAACAAGAAATAAAAGCTCTAGGTGATCAATTCCCATCAATATCAAACTAGAAGAACCAATAATTTTTTGAAATTCGAATTCTAGGCAAAACCCCGCATTTGGGTATAAACCCTAACTCCCAATTCAAGATTAGACCTTAATCAAGACGTGACATGCTACTATTATATTCATCAAATACATGCTAAATAAAGCTAACCAAACCACTAATTTCAGATTTATAGCCAAGAAATCATTTAGGAAGGAACCCACTAAACCCCAGTAGTAATACCCAACTTATTGATGAACTAAGCATGAACCATGAATTTCTATAGTGATTTAATGATCAAGGAATGAAGTATAAGGTTGGGAAACTCACCACGAACTTTAGCCTCTTCAAGATCTCCAAAACCCACTCCAATAGCATTTAGACGAAATGGGGAAATGTTTACAGACATTGGGATTTTTATCACTTAAACCATTCAATTACTGCTTGACACCAGCTTTCGCGACCAGCAGACCGCTTCAGCGGTCATGCCCAAAATCCCAGTGGCCGCTACAGCGGCACGGTGACCGCTATAGCGGTACCGCTGTCGCGGTGCTGGTGCCGCCAAAGGGGCACCAGACACCAGAAAATCCCAAGAATTCACATTCTCAGCCAGAATTTCTGACTATCTCCCGAGGCTATTTGCTCACATACCCAATATTCAAACGTACATAAAAGCACTCTACGAATGCACTCGTGGCCTCAAAATTTCCAACTAAGGTTCTTTGACCGAGTCAACCCCCGATACGTCAAATCCAACTTCCCAATGCAAGTCCCAAAATGCACCCGAGTGTATTGAAAACCGAAACAGATATGCACACAAGTTCTAAAAGACCATCCGGACCTCTCGAAATTGACGTATTTATGAGAAATGTCCATTTATCCAAAAGTCAACTTTGAGTCAACTCTTCTCCGCTTAAAGCCCAATTTTCCTAAAACTTACCCAAATCAACTCAGATGACCTCGAAAAGTGAGCCAATGGTCCCCGCGGGTCAAATATGAGCTAATAAAGCTCAAAAAAGGATCAAAAGGGTTGAAACTGCAATAACGACCAAGCAGGTCGTTACAGAAATTGCCCTATCTTCCTAACTTTTTGACGAACTTATTTCTTCGCTTCGTTTAGCCCCGAAACATTATGATACATGCTCAATACTTATTTAATACCTTCCTTGGCCCGGACTCACATTAGTTTACTCACGACATGAAGGCCGCAAAAAATAAATTCGAAGTGTAACATTATCCCCCCATAAAAATATTCATCCTCGAATGTCGGGATGTATAGGGGTAACCACGATTTCTTAACATTCTTGAGGTATTTCGATAGAGCTTTCTTGATCAATCTTTCATTACTTGTGTCTATGTCACGACCCGACTAGGGGCCATGACGGGTACCCGGAGCTAACCACCGAGCACTGCTCATACCATTACACATCGTACACATCAAGCGTTCATTCATTAATCTTATACTCAAATCATAGGAAAACCATTTTGCACTTTTGAAGTATAATTACCTTTATATACATAAGCCCTTCAGTTATCAAAATAATATACATACAATAAGGATATCGTGAGACCATACAACCCACACCTACGTATCTACGAGCCTCTACTAGAGTACTAGACATAAGGACGGGATAAGACCCCGTCGTGCCCAACATACATGTATATACACAAAAGAATAAGTCAATGGAACCTTCGGAACAATGGAGTGCTCTCAAGTCAGCTAATAGCTCCTACGAGTCTGGATCACCTCACTGTCTACCTGTGGGTATGAACACAGCGTCCAAAGAAAATGAACGTCAGTACAAACATTGTACTGAGTATGTAAGGCATGAATGAAATAAACATAATAGAGAAATCATAAGGCACAAGATGAAGATACAACCTGCGTAACTTTTAAGGTTGGCAATGTATATCATATATAGTCATAGTACATGTATCATCATAGCGCATACATCATCTTATCATATATATATATATATATCATCATCGTTAACCCGCGTCCGGGTAACCATCATATGCTGCCCACTAGTGGTGTCATGCCCGGCCCTCTAGGCTCAGTGTAAACATAGCAGCCCGCCTTAGCGGTGACATGCCCGACCATTTAGGCACGGTGGAATTGTATGCAGTACGCCTTCGCGGTGACATGCCCGGCCAACTAGGCACGGTGGAATCATATCGTCATATAGTCAACATAAACTTATCATTATCACTTATCTCATAGGCATATCATAACCTTATCATAACTTAGCATCATCATACATTCATCATTAATCATTCATTAAAGCTTGAAGGTAACCATGGCTATGTCGGGGTGACATGAGGTCGTGAACCCCTGACTATGTTATGGAGTGATCATAATCATCATATCTCACCTTGGAGGGACTAACATTTTAAGGTGAGTGCACACAAGGAAAAGCAACAATGGAACTATACTTAGGGTTATTAACCTCATGGACATCGTACCTCAGTTTAAGGTTCTTTGTACTTAAACTCATCATCATCATTATCATGCTCGTATCGTATCTCTTGTCTTTAGCTTATACATATATAGCTCGTTACAGTCATGGACTCATAGTTTCCTTTATTTATGAAGGTCATGGGAAAATAGGAGGATTCATGCCATAGGAGTCATGCCATCGAAGGAAGGGATTAGCCTTACATACCTCTTTCATTTAGCTATTCTGTTGTTTGAACATTCTCTTTCGATGCTCGCGTTTCTACCTTCAAGAGAATTCGCATCAACATTAGCTAATCGATTATATAAACGTGCTTACTAATGCTAGAGAAAATTGGGCAGCATTTCCTTTGTTTATACAACTTTCCTCATATTACATATCAACTCCCAAACATCCATAACAATATTCACAATATTATAAGCAACAATCATCATTCATCTACATTATCCACATTTCACAATTTCACTTCAATCCCTCCATAATCATGGTCATAGTTCACTATTGCGTTTTCTCACATATAATACTTATCCCATATTCTAAATGTCACTTATAGCATACTTACAATCACAACATATCAATATTCATGACTCATTCCAAACTACTACTCAAAATCTCATTATTCCTATCTTTGTGACCCATTTTCTATCTCTTTCCATAATCTAAGTCTCTCAACCTCTCATTACCTTAAACAACATCAAAAGATCATAAAACTTACCTTAGATAGTGTAGTAATAAGCCTTGAGTCGAAATACTTCTCTTGAACCAAAACCCTAGTCCACTTCCATTGGAATTCCTTGGCTTGGATGAACTTCAATGTGTTTCATACACTTGATTTTGTTGGTTTGATGAAGTTGATCATCAATTTCTCTTGGGTTCTTGTAGATGAAGAGCACGGAAGGTTCTAGAGAGCTCATGAGTTGTGGATAAGAAATGAGAAGGTGGGAAATAAAAATAATGAACTTAGGTCCCCTTTTTAATAACTTAAAATCTGACCCGCTGGGAAAATATACAGACACTTATATGGTCCGTATAAACTTATACGGTCCATATAAGTGACCGTGAAATCACCCCATCAACATCTCGATTCTGTGACCATTATACGGCACATTATATGGCCCGTATAATTTTGTACGGTCCGTAAAAGTGACCGTATAATCCCATCAGTGATGGACCTTCTCTATGACGGTTATACGGACCATTATACGGACCGTATAATTGGTTGGATAATCTATCTTTTCTCTAATTTTGTTCTCGTCGCTTCATTTGATCTCAAATCCTTATGGAACCTTCTTAGCACTTGTTTAACACTTCATTAACAATCTAAGGGACATTATAACTCTTCTCCAAGACCTCACTAAGTCACCATTAACTGGTTACTCGAAATCTTTCCCCGGTACATAACATATACTTTGCCTTTGTTAACAACTTCCGTCTCCTACCCCGAATGTCTTTAAAATCTCAATTGGAATCATCAAATGTTATTTACTACTTACCAAGACATCGTATACCTCGTGCCCTTCATTTGTCTATTCACTATATGCTAACGGAAAATTTTTGAGGTGTAACATTCTTCCCTCCTTTTGGAACATTCGTCCTCGAATGTTAAGCACTCGGGAATTCTACGAAAATTTCACCAGAGTTTTCCCTGTAATATGGCACTACCGTCCTGTCACAACAGCCCACAATAAACATGCCTCACAGGCCACAACACAATAGCAATAGGATTTGGCCACACACGACCCAAAAGCATAAAAAGAAAACATACATACCTCATAATATTTATGTTTCATCTTGAATCTCTTCCGGGGGCTGAAATAAGTGTGGGTACTTGGACTTCATACTCTCTTGTTCTTCCCAAGTCATTTCTTCTCGGTTGTTATTTCGCCATAAGACTTTAACTGAGGCTACTTCCTTATTTCAAATTCTCCGTACTTGCCTGTCTAATATGGCAATGGGCACTTCTTCATAGACTAGCTTTTCTGTCACTTGAACATCATCTATTAGAACAATCCTCGTAGGATCTCAGATACACTTACAGAGCATTGAGACATGGAAAACTGGATGGACTGATTCAAGTTCTAGAGGCAAGTCTAATTCATAAGCTACTTGTCCCACCTTGCGGATAATCTTATAGGGTCCAATGTATCGAGGACTTAACGTTCCTTTCTTCCCAAATCTCATCACTCCTTTTATTGGTGACACCTTTAAGAATACCTAATCATCAACTTGAAATTCTAAGTCTCGCCGGCGGTTGTCCACATAAGATTTTTGGCGACTTTGGGCTGTCAATAATTGATCTCGGATCACCTTGAATTTTTCTACTACTTGTTGAATCAACTCAGGGTCTATTAGCTGTACTTCTCCTATTCCAAACCACCCAATTGGGGATCTACACTTCCTTCCATATAAAGCTTCATACGGAGCCATTTGGATACTGGAATGGTAGCTATTGTTATATGCAAACTCAACTAGAGGTAAGTGGTCATCCCAACTACCACCAAAATCTAGAACACATGCTCTTAGCATATCCTCCAAGGTCTGAATGGTACTTTCGGGTTGCCCATCAGTTTGCGGATGAAATGCTGTGCTAAGATTTACTTGAGTACGTAGACCTTCCTGGAAAGATTTCCAGAACTTGGCTGTAAATTGCGCTCCTCTATCTGTGATAATGGATATCGGAATACCATGGAGTCGCACAATCTCCTTTAGGTACAACCTCGCATAATCTTCTGCTGAGTATGTGGTTTTAACTGGAAGAAAATGAGTTGCTTTCGTGAGTCTATCCACGATCACCCATATGGAATCATACTTGCCTCGGGAACGGGGTAACCCCACAATAAAATCCATGTTGATCACTTCCCATTTCCAAGTGGGGATCTCCATTGCTTGCAACAATCCTCCTGGCTTTTGATGTTCGATTTTCACTTGCTGGCAATTTGGACATTGAGCTACAAATTCTGCTATGTCTTTCTTCATTCCATCCCACCAATAAATTAACTTGAGATCATGATACATCTTTGTCACTCATAGATGAATAGAATACCGAGAATAATGAGCTTCGTCGAGGATTCGATGACATAATTCTGCAATATTCGGAACACATAGCCTGCCTCAGTATCTAAGAATCCCATCTATAGAAGTTTCAAATGGAGACTTCTCTTTTTCATGAAATGTGTCTCTATAATGGCCCAACTGAGGATCTTCATATTGACGCTCTTCCACCTCCATATCCAAGGATGAAACTGTGGGATTATTGATACCAATTCCTGCGCTACCCGAATCAACTAGACGTACTCCAAGATTAGCTAGTTGGTGGAGCTCATGAATTAATTCTTTCTTCTCCAGAGGAACCTCACATAGGATGCCCATCGATCGGCGGCTAAGCGCATCAGCTACTACATTTGCCTTCTCGGGGTGGTATAAAATGCTCACATCATAATCTTTTAATAATTCTAACCACCGCCTTTGTCGCAGATTTAATTCCTTCTGTTTGAAAATGTATTGAAGACTCTTGTGATCTGTATAGATATCAACATGAATACCATACAAGTAATGTCTCCACATCTTTAATGCATGAATAACTGCAGCTAATTCAAGATCATGAGTTGGGTAGTTCTTTTCATGTTTCCGCAGCTATCTCGAAGCATAAGCAATGACTTTACCGTGTTGCATCAATATGCATCCTAACCCAACGCCGGAAGCATCACAATACACAACATAACCATCTGGCCCTTCTGGGAGTGTTAAGACTGGAGCTGAAGTTAATCTGTCCTTCAACTCTTGGAAGCTGCGTTCACAAGCATCATTCCACTGAAATTTAGCTGACTTTTGGGTTAGCTTCATCAATGGGGCTGAAATAGAGGAAAATCCTTCTACGAACCTTCGATAGTAACATGCCAATCCCAAAATACTACGGACTTCTATAGGCATCGTAGGCCTTGGCCAAGTCTTCACAGCTTTAATTTTCTGAGTATCAACTCGAATGCCATCGTTTGAAATAACATGACCTAAGAATGCCACAGAATTTAGCCAAAACTCGCACTTTGAAAATTTTGCATACAATTTCCGAGTTCGAAGAATTCCAAGAGCAATACGTAAATGGTTTGCATGTTCTGATTCCGTGCGAGAGTATACCAGAATATCATCAATGAATACTATTATGAATAAATCCAAGAGAGGCCTGAATACATTATTCATCAAATTCATGAGCATAGCCGGAGCATTAGTTAACCCAAATGACATCACCCGGAATTCATAATGGCCGTATCTCGTTCTGAAAGCTGTTTTGGGAATATCTTCTTCTTTAACTCTCACTTGATGATACCCTGACCTCAAGTCTATTTTCGAAAACCACTTGGCACCCTGTAGTTGATCAAATAAATCATCAATTCTCAGAAGAGGGTGTTTGTTCTTTATCGTCACCTTATTCAACTGCCTATAATCGATGCACATTCGTAAGGAACTATCTTTCTTTCTCACGAATAGGACTGGTGCTCCCCACGGTGATAAACTGGGTCTAACAAACCCATTCTCAAGCATATCTTTCAACTATGCCTTTAGCTCTTTCAATTCTGCCGGAGCCATTCGGTAAGGACGAATAGAAATAGGCTTGGTGTCCGGCAACACATCAATAGCGAAATCGATCTCTCTTTCTGGAGGAAGGCCTGCAAGTTCATTTGAAAATACATCCGAAAATTCATTCACTACCGGAACGGATTGGAAAGTTGGCGACTTTGCTTCGGTGTCATGAACTATGACTAAGTGTTAAATATAGCCCTTAGCTATCATCTTTCTTTCCTTAAGGTAGGAAATAAACCTACCTCTTGGAGATGCTGTATTACCCTTCCATTCAAGCACGGGCTCTCCCGGAAATTGAAATCGAACTACTTTCATTCGGCAATAAACATTAACATAGCATGAGGCCAACTAATCCATACCTATAATCACATCGAAATCTAACATTTCCAGCTCAACTAAATCAGCTTTAGTTTGGCGATCGCTTATCACAATTACACAATTTTTGTACACTTGTCTAGCTATCACGGGATCACCAACCGGAGTAGATACCTCAAAAGGTTTAATTGGATCGGGTTGCACCCCAATACGACCAGCAACATACGAAGTAATGTAAGATAGGGTAGAACCCGGATCTATCAATGCATACACATCATGGGAAAATACGGATAATATACCTGTAACCACATCCGGGGAGGACTTATCCTATCGTCCGGCTAAAGCATACATGCGGGGCTGAGTGGCACCTGAAGTACATGCTCCCCTCCCCTCTACCTCGGCTCCGCCGGGAACGGGAGTCCGCCTACCGGGCGCACTGAAGAAGAACCAGCTGCTGATCATGTGGGCTGAACCCCACCTCTACCATACCTTGAGGGACAATCACGCATCAAGTGCCCAGTCTGTCCACAATCATAGCTAGCATCTGTGCCCTGGCGACATGGCCCCGAATGTAATTTACCGCACTGACTACATCATGGTACTGGTGGTCTCCTCTGACTATGATCACCCCAACCTGAGAACCTGAAGCTCTCGAATTCTGACCCTGTCTTGAAGGAAAGGAGAGACCAAATCTCCTACCTGTAAATCATGGAGGCGCACTAGTCGCCGACTGGCCCGTGTGTCTAGAATATGCGCCGCCGATCCCCCTCTATAATCACTACCGCCCCCATAGACCTGGCCCTCTTGCTTTGCCCTCTATCAATATCACGATCACCCTTTAGCGGATGTTGTTGTCCTTCTAAATTCTGGGCATGGGCTTGAATGAGGGAAATATCCATCCAATCTTGCAACGAAGCCGTCAAGCAGTCCTTGAACAAATGTAGCCCTAATCCACTCACGAATCTGTGCACTCTATCCCCCATGTCGGCTACCATAGTCGGGGCATATCTAGCCAATGAATTAAACTGAAGGCTATACTCCCGGGCACTCATATTTTCTTGTTTTAGATTTAAGAACCTATCCGCTCTAGCTCGGCGGACCTCGGGTGGCAAATAGTGGTGGATGAAAGCATCTACAAATTCTTGCCAAACGGGAGGAGGCGCATTCTCTTTTCTTGATGATATCCAATTATTATACCATAAGACCGCCATATCCCGGAGTTTATAAGATGCCAACTCCACAGATTCGGTTTCAGAGGCATGAATAATCTTCAATGTTCTCAACATTTCATCAATGAAACCTTGCGGGTCTTTATCCGGCTTTGACCTGAAAAACTCTGGACGATTCAAACTCATAAAATCACGGGCTCTAGTAGTAACTGCCCTGTTACCTGAACCCGAACTCTGCCGCTGTGCTTGGGCGGCAACTAACTGCGTCAATAAGTGGATAGCCTCGGTCACTTGTTGACCCGAAGTAACCGGTAGAGGAACTGGAGGCATAGGAGCTGGAGCTGAAACCCCTTCTTGTTCTTCTATAATAGGAGGAGTAGAAGAGGTATTAGATGGAGCCTCATTATGTGATTCGCCCTCTTCTACATTCATTGACGGCTCTTCTGGGTGGCTGTAGCTTTTCCCTTTGGCGGCATTTCTGAAATCATAACACACTATTAGGGAGGAGAAAATCTTATACACGGCTCTATCGCACGATCTTATAAAAAGAAAAATGGTCATTTTTCCTAAATTCCCTATAGCCTCCTGTTTATTAGTGCGGCGCGCAACACAGCATAAACAAGACTCTACCAGACACGGCTCGTCGACACTTCCTAGGACTGAACTGCTCTGATACCACTTTTGTCACGACCCGACGAGGGGCCATGACGGGTACCCGGAGCTAACCACCAAGCACCGCTCATACCATTACCCATCGTACACATCAAGCATTCATTCATTAATCTTATACACAAATCATAGGAAAACCATTTTTCACTTTTGAAGCATAATTACCGTTATATACATAAGCCGTTCGGCTATCAAAATAATATACATACAATAAGGACATCATGAGACCATACTACCCATACCTACGTATCTACGAACCTCTACTAGAGTACTAGACATAGGGACGGGACAAGACCCCGTCGTGCCCAAAATACATGTATATACACAAAAGAATAAGTCAATGGCACCTCCGGAACAATGGAGTGCTCTCAAGTCAGCTAATAGCTCCTACGAGTCTGGATCACCTCCCTGTCTACCTGCGGGCATAAATACAGCGTCCAAAGAAAACGGACGTCAGTACGAACATAGCACTGAGTATGTAAGGCATGAATGAAATGAACATAATAGAGAAATCATAAGGCACAAGATGAAGATACAACCTGCGTAACTTTGAAGGGTGGATACATTTCACACATATATCATATATAGTCATAGTACATGTATCATCAAAGCGCATACATCATCTTATCATATATATATATCATCATCGTTAGCCCGCGTCCGGGTAACCATCATATGCAGCCCACTAGTGGTATCATGCCCGGCCCTCTAAGCTCGGTGTAAACATAGCAGTCCGCCTTAATGGTGACATACCCAGCCATTTAGGCACGGTGGAATCGTATGCAGTACGCCTTCGCGGTGACATGCCCGGCCAACTAGGCATGGTGGAATCGTATCGTCATATAGTCAACATAAACTTATCATTATCACACATCTCATAGGCATATCACAACCTTATCATAACTTAGCATCATTATACATTCATCATTAATCATTCATTAAAGCTTGAAGGTAACCATGGCTATGTCGGGGTGACATGAGATCGTGAACCCCCGACTACGTTATGGAGTGATCATAATCATCATATCTCACCTTTGAGGGACTAACATTTTAAGGTAAGTGCACATAAGGAAAAGCATCAATGGAACTATACTTAGGGTCAATAACCTCATGCACATCGTTCCTCACTTTAAGGTTCTTTGTACTTAAACTCATCTTCAGCATTATCATGCTCGCATCTTATCTCTTTTCGTTAGCTTATACATATATAGCTCGTTACAGTCATGGACTCATAGTTTCCTTTATTTAGGAAGGTCATAGGAAAATAGGAGGATTCATGCCATAGGAGTCATGCCATAGAAGGAAGGGATTAGCCTTACATACCTCTTTCGTTTAGCTATTCTATCGTTTGATCATTCTCTTTCGATGCTTGCGTTTCTACCTTCAAGAGAATTCGCATCAACATTCGTTAATCGATTATATGAACGTGTTTACTAATGCTAGAGAAAATTGGGCAGCATTTCCTTTATTTATACAACTTTCCTCATATTACATATCAACTCCCAAACATCCATAACAACATTCACAATATTATAAGCAACAATCATCATTCATCTACATTATCCACATTTCACAATTTCACTTCAATCCCTCCATAATCATGGTCATAGTTCACTATTGCATTTTCTCACATATAATACTTATCCCATATTCTAAATGTCACTTATAGCATACTTACAATCACAACATATCAATATTCATGACTCATTCCAAACTACTACTCAAAATCTCATTATTCCTATCTTTGTGACCCATTTTCTATCTCCTTCCATAATCTAAGTCTCTCAACCTCTCATTACCTTAAACAACATCAAAAGATCATAAAACTTACCTTAGATAGTGTAGGAATAAGCCTTGAGTCGAAATACTTCTCTTGAACCAAAACCCTAGTCCACTTCCATTGGAATTCCTTGGCTTGGATAAACTTCAATGTGTTTCATACACTTGATTTTGTTGGTTTGATGAAGTTGATCATCAATTTCTCTTGGGTTCTTGTAGATGAAGAGCGTGGAAGGTTCTAGAGAGCACTTGAGTTGTGGAGAAGAAATGAGAAGATGGGAAATGAAAATAATGAACTTGGGTCCTCTTTTTAATAACTTAAAATCTGACCCGCTGGGATAATATACGGACACTTATACGGTCCGTATAAGTGACCGTGAAATCACCCCATCAACATCTCGATTCTGTGACCATTATACGGCCCGTATAATTTTATACGATCCGTATAAGTGACCGTATAATCCCATCAGTGATGGACCTTCTCTGTGACGGTTATATGAACCATTATACAGACCGTATAATATTATACGGACCGTATAACTGGTCGTATAATCTATCTTTTCTCTGATTTTGTTCTCGTCACTTCGTTTGATCTCAAATACTTATGGACCCTTCTTAGCACTTGTTTAACACTTAATCACTATGATATTAGCTAATGCAAAAGTCTTTCAACTTTGTGGTCGATACCTTAGCTCATGTTCATCCAAAGTCATCTGTCGATGACACCGTCTCTCAGTTATAATTAATTGACCTTCTGGCAGGCCTCCTTCGGATTAATAATTCACCCTTGATTGAAAACGTAGTTCATATTACTTCGTAGCCTCAGACTTACTCACCTCCTATCCTCCCTTGACTTCATATCTACCCTTCATAACTCTTCGCCCCCTATCTTATTCAGAATGGTCTCCGTCAACCATCTTCTTGCTTCCTCCAATAGTCTCTTAATTGCATTACCTATTCGATAACCTTATAGCCATAAAACTTCCTGGAAGGTATGTTTCACATTCTGGCCTTACGTTTCACCTTATACATCCCCCTGTGATAGTCCACGATTCTTATATATTTATACTTAATATAATTTCATAACAACTTTGCCGATAATGGACCAAGGATAATAAAACTTCCTGTCCATCTATAACTCATCGAGTAACATATGATATCCTTTAACCCTTTCCCTGGCCATTTTAATCCTGTCAATGCTTATAAATAAAATAATTACTTTTGTAAGAATCTTGCAGTTCCATATCATCTCATTGTGGACGCTAAACGCCATAATCTTTATAATCTATACTCTTCTATTATTCCATCATTTGTGCTCCAACATTAGCTTATAAACCATTTGCATAAATAAAACTTAACTGTCATACTAAAACGTATTTATATTCTCCCCATATGAAGAAGACACAAATTCTCTTTATAAATACTGTTACCTTTTTAACCAAGCCCCTCTAAGTTTTCCAACCTATCGCAACATAAAGGTGATCTTTTACCATTGTCTGACAGAAAAATCCCATCTAAGTCTGTCCTTCTAGCTTTATCCCTTCCTTCTATGCCTTCTCGACTATGCTATGAAAGTAATCTTTATAATACAACATATAACATATCAACACCACTCTCAAAGGTATCTAAAACATTTTTATCAAAACAGTAAATATACCTGCCATCATCGCGCATCTTGTCGTAGTACCAGTACCTGAAGCTTTTTGTCATGACCCGACTCGGGGTCATGACGAGTACCCGGAGCTGACTACTTAGCACCATTTATCACTGACTATCATACTCAACCTGGACATATATCATTCTCAACGTAAACTTATTATGAACCATCTCCAAATACCTCTCAAAATAAATATATATAAGCATAGGCCCACAAGGCTACAAAAATGATGCACAAAATACAATGAAGAGGTCACATAACATCTACAACCCACATATAGGTATCTACGAGCCTCTAACTAGAATACTAGAACTATAAGGACGGGACAGGACCCTACCATGCCCCAATATATGCACAAAAGAATATACCATGAAATGGCGACTCCGGGGTAGTAGAGTACTCATGTAAATCTGCTGAAAGAGCTCCTAGGTGTCTGCACCGTCACCCTGTCTACCTGTGAGCATGAACATAGCGTCCATAAAGAAAAGGACGTCAGTACGACCAATGTAATGAGTATGTAAGGCATGTACAATAGCATAATAAAGACATAAAGAAACATAAAGCTAGGAGTAACCCTGTGACTGAATGCCTATTAAGGCGGAGTCATGCATGCTAACTTTTACAATAAAAATAATATCATATCATACATTTATAAGTTACCCGACCATATAGGTACGGTGTGATCATCATCAGCCCGCGTTCAGGCCTCCCGCGTCAGGGGTATAAGCTGCCCACTGCAGTGGTGTGTTTGCCCGGCCATGTAGGCTTGGTGTGATTCATACATAAAAATAGCATAAGCATGCATGAGAGCCCAAGTGAAAGCTACAACTCTATAAGAGTGATGTAAGGTCGGTAGTATCCGATTATGTTATGGAATAGTCATGATCATCATGCCTCACCTTAAAAGAACTAGCAGCATGAGGTGAGACTAACAACAAGAGGCAACATCAAGGAAATCATAAAGATAGGAATATCGGGCTCATCATAGCATCATTATCATCATCATAATCATCGTCATTATCATGGAGCATATCTCATCTCTACCTCATATGAAGCCCTTAATAACCTTCAACTTTCATCTTTTAGGATGCAAGAAGATCATGGGAATATAAAAAGGAATCACAAAAATAAGAGTCATGCCTTTGAAAGAAGGGGGCTAGCCTTACACATCTTTACGCCTCTCTAACTTTATTGCTTAAACGCTTCCCTCCAACGTTCATGATTCTACATTCAACAGAATTCTTACTAAGGTTAGATAACCGGAAATACGCTTTAGGTGTCATTAGCACAACTAGGAGCTAACAAAATTTGGGCAGCATTTCCTCTGTTTCCACAACTTCCTCCATATAGTAAACAACTCCCAAACATCAATAACAACACCCACAATATCATAATCAATAAACTTTGTTAAGCTAGGCATTATCCCATTATCAAAATTCCCTCTCAAAGTCATCCACAACCATAGTTACCGCCCAACGTTGTATTCATTCACATATAATGCTTCTTTAACATCCTTAATATCATTCATAACAATATTATACTCATAACATTGCAAGAACTACAATTCAAGTCAAGTTACTATTCAAGAATACCATTATTTTCACATTTGAGCTCCATATTCTACTTTCTTCCTCAATCCAAGTCTTTCAACCACTCAATATTCTTAACAACATGAAATTATCATAAACTTACCTTTGATTATGTAGGAACAGACTTTAGATGAAAATACTTCACTTGGAGAAAACCCTAACTTCATTTCCAAGGAAATTTCTAGCTTCCATGAACCCTAGTTAGCATCCTTGCACTTGATTCCACTCATTATTGGTGTTTGATCTTTGATTCACCTTAAAGTTATGTTAATGAAATGTATGGAACCTTCTAGAGGTCTTGAGAGAAGTGGAGAAGATGAGAAAATGAGAAATTAGAAAGTGGGACTTATATATATATACTTGAAAATAACTCAGCCCGGCGGGATTATATGGACCCTTATACGGTCCGTATAAGTGACCGTATAACTCCATCAATGATGGCCCTTCATAGTAACTGTTATACAGACCATTATACGGACCGTATAATATTATACGGACCGTATAAATGGTCGTATAATCCACCTTTTCCCCGAACTTGATTTCGTCAATTCGTTTGATCTCCAATCCTTATGGAACCTTCTTAATACTCGTTTAACACTTCATTAACAACCTAAATGTCCTCATAACTCCTCTACAAGGCATTACCAATCAATCCTTAACTCGATAGTTGCAAAATCTTCCCCAAACACAACTTATACCTCACCTTCCTCAACGAACTTAGTCTCACTAATTCATATCACTTCAAAATCTTATCGTATGCATTCTAAACTTGGCCAGGTACCCTTCTTATAATCATAAGAGTATCATGTTCACCTTAATCTTGCATTAGTCTATTTACCACACAACGACATAAAATTTTCGAGGTGTAACACTCTCCCCCCTTTAAGAATATTCGTCCTCGAATGTTAAGCTATCGGGAATTCTACATAAATTTTGCCAGAGTTTTTCCTGTAATATGGCACTAACATCCTGTCACAACAACCCATAATAACATCGCCTTACAGGGCTACAACACAATGGCATAAAAATATGGCCACACATGACCAAAAGCATTAAAATTAAAGCATTACGTACCTTATGATAATGGCGTCTAATCTTGAATCTCTTTCGGGGGTGGAAACAATTGCGGATATTTGGACTTTATGTCTTCTTCCGCTTCCCAAGTCATTTCTTCTCGGTTATTATTTCTCCATAAGACCTCTGTTACATCCCGTGTTTTCATGCGTTGGAAAGCGTGCCAGTTAAATGACATTAGTAACTGAAACGAGGTTATTCCCCAAGATTATAGGTGGTTAGAGTGATGGTACAAATGGGTTGTAAATATTAGAAGTTAAACAAATCGAAGAATATAAAATTTCATCGAGGTTTTAAATTTATTTGAATGAGATACGGTCCAAGCTATAATATGCTGTATTTTTGACCAAGAAATTGAACCGTCCAACATGTGAAAATTTACCCAAGCCTGGAGAATTTAGTCATATTGAAGTATGAGAATCAAGAACTTGGTGTATATGAGGAATAAAGTCGAAAAATAATTTAGGCCTTAATAAGTGTGACGACGGTGATTGGGAATAATATTTGTATAGGTATAAAGAGGCTATGGACTAGTGTTATACCACATGATTATGATAGTGAGTGTATAAAGTGTGTTAAAAGTGACAAAAAAGGGGGCATTTTACGTGAAAAGTTCAGTGCATTTGATGATGGACACAAGGTTAATAATTAATGTTTGAGAGGGGTACAAAAGGTGTTTATTAACTATCATTTTAAGATATCTTCAAATGCTATTATATGCATTTGTTGTACTAATGTTGCTGCCACGTGTAAACAAGGGGACAAAACACTTGTGCTTTGTAAAAGGGTTTAAATACAACACATGGTATATTTTATTATGAAATTGAGCTAGACATCAAATTAAGGTTTCATTGGTACTATAAGAAGGACAAGTGGGTCTACCCTAAAGAAAAAGAAATATTAGCTAAAGTGATAAGCATGGAGAAAGGGTCATTCGGTGGTGTTTTCCACAATGTGTTTTGGAGTCGATCTTCCTATCTCAATTATGTTCTTTGAGTCATACTATTTACCATAATGGTGTTTCTATCGACATCTTCGAAATCTTATTTCATCGAGCATAAATTTGCTTCTCCGGCTTATACAATAATATGGTTTTAGTAGCTTCACACACCTGAGATCTTTTTTTCTAAATAGCATTTATGTGCTAGTCATATATACGAGTTGTTCCATTTTTTGGGGCTATTTTACGAGATTGTGGATAATGAGTGCTGTTACGGACTCATTCATACGTAGAGAGATGGGAATGTAAGGATTAGAATTTTAGCAGAAATTGGTTTGTCCATGTTATTGCATGTATTTTGTTTCCTATCTATCATGAACCCCCTCCCACCTACAATCTTCTCTCCACAATCGTGTATCGCCTATCGGAGTTTGGGATTACACTTGGTATGTTGTTGTTGTGTGGATAATTTTTGAGTGTAATTTTGAGTGGTGGTGGGGAATTCTAAGTATTTAGCTTGTGTATGTTGTAGTTGATGTTGTGGTTCTTGATTTTGAGTTGAAGACGTGATAAAAATAAGGGAGATGCTACCAGATTCTTTATAGAAACGAGCTATCATTTGATATACGGACATAGTAGTCATGCGGTGTTGCGGGCTGTTTTATAAAGGCTTTTGGAGGCTGGTTTGCTTGATTTTCATGGTAATGTTGTTGCTACTGCTGTTGTTGATATTATGGTGTATATCTTGGGTTATTGATGGGATGGGAATATCGTGAAACTAAGGTAAAAAAAAAAAGGAGAGTTACGCAAGCATGGTTATGGATTGTTTTGTAAAGGGGTTGTAAGGTCATTCTTGGTATTGTTTTGCATAATTATCATGGCTGTGGGTTGTAGTTATTTTTGTTAATGTGTTATTCATATATTGAGATTGATCTGGATATGGATTCAGGTGAGTTATATAGGGGGAACGTTGCTTGGATTTCGTTAAGTTGTTTGTTAGTTTGGTTGAATTTAAGAATGGTTCTAATGGACTAATTGAATGCGTATTGTTTTGGCTATAGAATTGCAGATTCAAAGGATGGACGTGGGACGAGTAAGTAAGTGATAAGGTATGTTAAGGCTATCCCTTCTTTCTTTTTCGCATGAATTACACAAACGAGCGAACGATGAACATACATGACTCCAATGAATTCTAGTTCTCAGCGGTACTTGACATGATAGTTGTCTTTGATTCTCAAGTGTCGGCTTATTCTAATCATTCTATTAAGTCCCAGATGATGATATAGTTTGCATATGGTTGCTCATGATATTCTACTCGTGCATGTTGTTAATATATCATTCACCGAGTCCCGGGCCGGGTTTGTATTCGTGCATAGTTTCATTGCATTGTTGACCGAGACCCTCACTAGAGGGCCGGGTACGGTATATATATGATTATTTCACCGAGTCCCTCACTAGAGGGCCGGGTACGGTATATATTTATATATCACCGAGTCCCTTACTAAAGGGTCGGGTATGGTATATATTTACATTTCTAGTCATTGCCTTTGGGGCTACTTACATGATTATTCTCTGCCTTCGGAGCTATTCATATTACAAGTGGTTTCTCATACATTCATTATGGATTATATCTCATTCTTTATGATTAATACTGCCTTATATACTCGGTACATTGTTCGTACTGACGTCCCTTTGCCTGGGGGCACTGTGTTCATGCCACACAGTCCCGGATTATTTTGCAAGTAAAAGTATTCAGCTAGGATGGTTGGCTATCAGCTGGGATTGGCAAACTCCATTTTCTTCCTGGAGCAGTGCCGAGTCATTATGGTTATCATGTGTGTGTACGAGTATGTCGGGGCCCTGGAGCAGTCCCGACTCATATGATTCAAGTGTTTACTCTTAGAGACTTTGCAGACAGTGTCCTATGGTTATTATATTGAGATGTCATGCGTTGAGTAAAGCGACCATGTAGGCCGATATGTCAGTTTGACTTATTCGATTTTTTATTAATTGAGTATCGTTCGCAAATTTCTATGGTTTGACCGAAAGTACTTTATTATATGTCCAGCTTCATTATATGAATGCCGAGGGTTCGCTCGCTCTAAGCAAGAGTTGGGTGCCCATCATGCCCCGAGAGATCGGGGTGTGACAAAGTGGTATCGTAGCAGTCATCGTCTGGGGTTGTCTACAAAGTCGTGTCTAGTAGAGTCTTGTTTATGGTGTGTTGCGCGCCACATTTATAAACAGAAGGCTACAGGGCATTTAGGATGGTTACTCTTCTTTCATATCTAAGATCGTGCGATACAGCCAAGCCATAGGAAATGAGATTCCTTATACTAACCCTTGATTTCAGCAGAAGAATAGTATCGACAGAAGCATGTGAGTGATGATATTGGAAGTTACAGAGGTAAGTCACTTCTTGAGGCTACGTTATCCGAATATGTATTTATATGATAATGGATTGGTTGTCATAGAGGTAAGACAGTGTAAGGTACAATAGAGGAATTGATTAAATGTATCTCTTGATGATAAGTTCAGTTATAAGTATATGAACTAAAAAAATTGAATGAATCAGTACAAAGGTAAGCAACGGCACGAAAGATGTATGTCAGGTAAGGTAAGAATATTGAGGTATGATTGAAATGTAAAGCTGAAGAATGAAAGGGAAAGTAAATAGGATCACGTACATCTCGATGTATGATATATGAGGTAAGTTTCGACATCTTTGTACTTTTACTGGAAATTGGGAGCCCTGTGTGCGTCGAGATATGTTGTGTATATACTAGCCGTGAGGCATTGTTGGTATTTGCTGCGAGTGTTTTGGATAGTAAGAAATATAGAGGAAACTCTGCCGAAAATTTTCCTAGAATTTAAAGAAGATAAGATAGAAGCTTGTAATATGTCCTAACAGGAAAGGATGTTGTGTAAAAAGTAATGGCAGGACAGGATTAAGTTCGGAGTATCACTGACAACTACAAAAGATGAGTTAAATGTTGTTTAATTAATAGTAATGGTAATTATAAGGTCGACATTGATATGGTAAAGAGAAATACTAGAGTAAATTAGGGAGACTGGTAGTACTAAAACATGACATAGAAGAGAAAGGGTAACTCCAACAGAGTGTGATACTGAAGTATTGATTGGATGGATAAGCACAAGTAAAATACGACAAGTCTATTAGCAAAATAAAGTAACAGCATGACTGTGACAGGGATACGAAATATGAAGGGTTATAACGAATGTGAATACATTGGTAAGACAGCTTATGTGGTAAGTGTAATAGGGCTAATCAGAAAGAGTAACAGGTTAAGTATGCTTACTTCACGAGGTTTATTCTATTTTATATGTAGGCTTGCGAATGAGATCAAGAAGTGGCACTCTATAGAGTTGATTATGATTAGGATATAATGAGAACGTAGCAAGAACTGTAATACAAAGTAAGTAAAGTATAGCGAGGAAACGAGTAAACATGTGACATGTTCTATATGAATAAGGAGTGAAGGCAAATGTGAAACCAATAAGCGAGCCATGGGGTAGTAGATAAGAAAGTTTATAAGACCTTGTTAGGGGAAAGTCCAGCATAGATGTTTCGCAATGACAAAAATGATAGCAAGCAAAAGGAAAAAGGAAGTCAACTTGAAAAAGAAGTCAAAGAAAAGTGATACGGCAAAGTAGTAACAATTGGTGATTTGTATAATCGAGACCACGAGGGATATCTTTGGCTGGATGTAAAAGACCAAGACTACAGAAAGATGAATAATGAAATAGAACGATTGTTAGGAAAAGGGATCAACATAATAAGGATGAGAGGGGATGATCAGAATGAACATAATAAGTTTTGGAAGCGAAGAATGGATTGTATAGAAGTAATATATTCTAAAGGACAAGGCGGTACTGAGTTAAGATTAGGGTTCCTTGCGCGAGAAATGAAGTATTGATTATAAAACGGGAGATAATATGATAAGTTGAGGAGGAAAGAATGTAAATGAATGACTATGGGTACAGAAAGAAAAGGAAATATGCGAAGTATGCGCGCTGAAGAAGTAGTCGTATTATGAGAAAATGAAGATGCATCTCCTACGAATATCCTATACCAAGATAGAACGAGTGAAATATATAAAGGAAAATGTTGGAAGGAAAAATGTGGCCATGATTTATGAGTTTACCGTACGACGATAAAGCGATAAAGCAAGGCTATCATCAACGACAAATACGATATGATTATGATTGGTTTTGAAATCAATGTTGAGTGCAACACAAGAGTAAAAGAGAGGAATAACTTGAGATGGGAAGAAAAGGGAAAGATGACGTTATAAGTGAACTCTGAGTATCGAAGAATGGGATAAGTGACATTACATGGATAGTACGGATAGCTAGACATACTACTATTTTGAGCATTCCTATGGGACAAAAGTTGTTAATTGGAGCGGATGTAGACATTGACTCATAACTAACGGTTGAGCTAAGTAAAATACATCCTTGTTTGGGTTACTATGTTGGTTGTATTACTTGATTACAGAACTGCAAGTGAGCATGTTAAGATTTCACACAGGAATTACCGTAGCTATAAATTATGGGAAATGACATGAATATGATTCAGTGTAATAAGGGAATTGAGGAAAGGGATATATGAATTCAAGATTGGAAGTGAGGTAACGGATTTGAGAATGGTATAAGTAAGACCCTTAAGGGGGGAAGCGAGTAAGGAAAATACAAGTGTAGAGATTGAAACGATGAATCCTAAGATGTGACAAGTATAGACTCTAAACCAAAAAGCAAGAGTTATGCAGAAATGAGTCTAATAGCTAGTAAATAAATGAACGAGACTCGAGCGATATCTGAGACTGTACTGAAAATCATTCGCGAAGACCTTGAACAACATGAATTTGGGAGCAATTAACTCGAGGAATATTGTAAAGGATAGCGATGCTATACTGGAATAAAGGCAAAGGAATTGACAGTAGAGTTGTTTGTTAATGATATTGCGATTTATAAATGACAATTAAGAAGGGACATAAAGTTTTTTATAGTAGACTATAAGATGTGATAATCAAGGGACAAATAAAGGAAAGAAAAAAGTATGACGAGATAAGTTACAACAGATAAACAAAAGAGTTTTGGTATGCATGAGATACGTAAAATAGTACGAACCAAAGGAACGGAAGTTTACGAATAAGATTAGATATTCATACATGAATCACACAAGAACGGTTATGTAACCTGCAAGTATTTATATGTCGAGAATGAAACCAATTGGGTACTTAAAGATAGGGGTAAGAGGTAAGCAAGAATAGTGTGTTTGTGATACTTCGGGTCAGTTGAGGGAAAATATATGGTAAATTGAGTCAGAATGTTGAGTTGGAATTATCATTAAGGACAAATAGGACAATTACTCCGAATATGATATAAGTATATGTTATATATTACCTACGATAGCCCTGGGGTGTGTTAGATTACTTACAAATTAGATGGGATCATAGAATAAAAGGGGGTTTTACTAGAAGAATATTACACCTTGGAACTTCCATTTTGTATCATGTTCGTTATAGCGAATTTCCAACGGTTTAGAAGAGGGTTATGAAACTCTCAAAAATTATGAAGCTTTTAATGAGTCAATGAGGGACACCTACGACAGGATATCTCAGATTAAATTTATCTAGACTCTACAGATGTGAATCAATACCATTATCATGGTCATATGGAAGAAATGAAGTGGGGGAGATTTGCAAACCATGTGAGACTTAATACCATTATTGAGCAAGAAAAAGGATCGACGAGTCCGAGTATCAAGGAGGATCATATCAGGAAAGTGACTCACTTATATCTCTTGAAAGGATATTCCTGAGGAATCAAGGGAGTATTGCAATCGAGAGTCATTACTAAGAAGGGAACTCGTCTTCAACTATTAAAAAGGGAATGTTATAGATAGTGCATGTCAGAGGATTAAAATGATGACTCCAAGAATGAGGTACGCTGCGGACTATGCGACCTAAATAAAGAGTGGAAGTAGATCTATAAGAATTAGAAGAGAGAACAAGAGGAACAAATATGCGATGATAAACCTACCCAAAGGAAAGACAGCTCCTATTGTACAGTGTTACTGGGAAGATGACTCCAAAACAAGAAAAACTCAATCTAAGCTTCAAACGTAGATGGATATAGTAAGTTGCAGTCAATTACGGAAGTAACTACATTATGACCACTTTCTTTGGAAATTCAATATTAACATATGTCAAGTGGAAAATGGCATTAGGATAAGTAAAGAGAGGAACATCATTATAAATGAGTTCGAGTTACAATTGATTCGTTATGAGATCACAATAACCAGTATACTTATACAAAACTAGTTTAACATTCGAGGACGAATGTTCTAAAGGGGGGAAGGATGTTACATCCCGGGTTTTTATGCGTTGGAAAGCGTGCGAGTTAAATGACATTAGTAACTGAAATGAGGTTATTCTCCAAGCTTATAGGTGGTTAGAGTGAAGGTACAGATGGATTGTAAATATTAGAAGTTAAACAAATCGAAGAAAATAAAATTTCGTCGAGGTTTGAAATTTATTTGAATGAGATACGGTCCAAGCTATAATATTCTATATTTTTGACCGAGAAATTGAACCGTCCAACATGAGCAAATTTACCCAAGCCTTGAGAATTTAGTCATATTGAAGTATGAAAATCAAGAACTTGGTGTATATGAGGAATAAAGTCCAAAAATAATTTAGGCCTTAATAAGTGTGACGACGGTGATTGGGAATAATATTTGTATAGGTATAAAGAGGCCACAGTGGATGTGAAGAAGTAGACCATTATCTCGGCAATAATGAGCCAAGCTAGTATGAATGAAGAAGATTAGTCGGGAGAACACAGTGTACGATGAAAGTTGTAAGTGCGTTCGGGGGGAGTTATTGTCTATCGTTGGCCTCTATGGTAGAATCGCCGGGGGACCCGAGAGGCATCGTTTTGCGTTGATGTTAGAATTCTAGCCCTTCCATAGGTATCTCAATGGCTCGCCCCCGAAGGAGGCCTTCTTCGCCTTCCACCTAAGCTGCGCAGTGTTATACCACATGATTATGATAGTGAGTGTATAAAGTGTGTTAAAAGTGACAAAAAGGGGGGCATTTTACGTGAAAAGTTCAGTGCATTTGATGATGGACACAAGGTTAATAATTAATGTTTGAGAGGGGTACAAAAGGTGTTTATTAACTATCATTTTAAGATATCTTCAAATGCTATTATATGCATTTGTTGTACTAATGTTGCTGCCATGTGTAAACAAGGGGACAAAACACTCGTGCTTTGTAAAAGGGTTTAAATACAGCACATGGTATATTTTATTATTACATTGAGCTAGACTTCAAATTAAGGTTTCATTGGTACTATAAGAAGGACAAGTGGGTCTACCCTAAAGAAAAAGAAATATTAGCTAAAGTGATAAGCATGGAGAAAGGGTCATTCGGTGGTGTTTTCATCAATGTGTTTTGGAGTTGATCTTCCTATCTCAATTATGTTCTTTGAGTCATACTATTTACCATAATGGTGTTAGCTGCTCGACATCTGAAATCTTATTTCATCAGGAGCATAAATTTGCTTCTCCAGTTATACAATAATATGGTTTTAGTAGCTTCACACACCTGAGATCTTTTTTTCTAAATAGCATTTATGTGCTAGTCATATATACGAGTTGTTCCATTTTTTGGGGCTATTTTTACGAGATTATGGCTAATGAGTGCTGTTACGAACTCATTCATACGTAGAGAGATGGGAATTTAAGAATTAGAATTTCAGCAGAAATTGGTTTGTCTATGTTATTGCATGTATTTTGTTTCCTATCCATCATGAACCCCCTCCCACCTACAATCTTCTCTCCACAACTGTGTTACTGCCTTACTGGAGTTTGGGATTACACTTGGTATGTTGTTGTTGTGTGGACTGTTTTGGAGTGTAATTTTGAGTGGTGGTGGCTGGAATTCTAAGTATTTAGCTTGTGTATGTTGTAGTTGATGTTGTGGTTCTTGATTTTGAGTTGAAGACGTGATAAAAATAAGGGAGATGCTACCAGATTCTTTATAGAAACAAGTTATCATTTGATATACGGACGTAGTTGTCATGTGGTGTTGCGGGCTGTTTTATAAAGGCTTTTGGAGGTTGTTTTGCTTGATTTTCATGGTGATGTTGTTGCTACTGTTGTTGTTGATATTATGGTGTATATCTTGGGTTGTTGATGGGATGGGAATATCGTGAAACTAAGGTAAAAAAAAAAAAAAAAAAGGGAGTTACGCAAGCATGGTTATGGATTGTTTTGTAAAGGGGTTGTAAGGTCATTCTTGGTATTGTTTTGCATAATTATCATGGCTGTGGGTTGTAGTTATTTTTGTTAATGTGTTATTGATATATTGGGATTGATCTGGATATGGATTGAGGTGAGTTATATAGGGGGAACGTTGCTTGGATTTCGTTAAGTTGTTTGTTAGTTTGGTTGAATTTAAGAATGGTTCTAATGGACTAATTGAATGCGTATTGTTTTGGATATAGAATTGCAGATTCAAAGGATAGACGTGGGACGAGTAAGTAAGTGACAAGGTATGTTAAGGCTATCCCTTCTTTCTTTTTGGCATGAATTACATAAACGAGCGAACGATGAACATACATAATTCCAATGAATTCTAGTTCTCAGTGGTACTTGAAATAATAGTTGTCTTTGATTCTCCAGTGTTGGTTCATTCTAATTATTCTATTCAGTCTCAGATGATGATTTAATTTGTATAGGGTTGCTCATGATATTCTACTCGTGCATGCTGTTAATATATCATTCACCGAGTCCCGGGCCGGGTATGTATTCGTGCATTGTTCACGAGACCCTCACTAAGGGCATTATGGTATATATATGAGACCCTCACTAGAGGGCGGGTACGGTATATATATGATTATTTCACCGAGTTCCTCACTAGAAGGCCGGGTACGGTATATATTTATATTGCACCGAGTCCCTTACTAAAGGGCCGGGTATGGTATATATTTACATTTCTAGTCATTACCTTTGGGGCTACTTACATGATTATTCTCTGCCTTCGGAGCTATTCATATTACGGGTGGTTTCTCATACATTCATTAGGGCTTATATCTCTTTATGATTACGCCGCCTTACATACTTTTACATTGTTCGTACCGACGTCCCTTTGCTGGGGGCTGTGTTCATGCCACACAATCCCGGATTGTTTTGCGAGGTAAAAGTATTCAGCTAGGATGGTTGGCTATCATTGGGATTGGCAAACTCCATTTTCTTCTGGAGCAAAGTCTAAGTCCGAGCCATTATGGTTATCATGTGTGTGTACGGGTATGTCGGGGCCCTGTCCCGACTCATATGATTCAAGTGTTTACTCTTAGAGACTTTGCAGACAGTGTCCTATGGTTAGTATGTTGAGATGTCATGCGTTGAGTAAAGCGACCATGTAGGCCGATATGTCAGTTTGACTTATTCGATTTTTGATTCATTGAGTATCGTTTGCAAATTTCTATGGTTCGACTAAAAGTGCTTTATTATATGTCCAGTTTCATTATATGAATGCCAGAGGGTTCGCTCAGCTCTAAGTAAGAGTTAGGTGCCCATCATGCCCTGATGAGATTGGGGTGTGACAACCTCGATTGAAGCTACCTCTTTGTTCCTGAGTTTCCGCACTTGCCTATCTAGTATGGCAATGGGCACCTCTTCATAAGCCAACTTCTCAGTAATTTGGACATCATCTATGGGCATAATTCTGGAGGGATCTCCAACGCACTTATGGAGCATCGACATATGGAAAATCGAGTGGACTGATTCAAGCTCTAGAGGTAAATCTAGTTCATAAGCCACTTGGCCCACCTTACGTACAATCTTATAAGGCCTAATATACCGGGGACTGAGCTTGCCCTTCTTTCCGAATCTCATTACACCTTTCATCGGTGACGCTTTCAAGAACACCCAATCATTGATTTGGAATTCCAGGTCTCGTCGGCGGTTGTCCGCATAAGCTTTTTGGCGACTTTGGGTTGTCAACAATCGGCCTCGGATAAGCTTGATCTTTTCCACTGCTTGCTGAATCAATTCTAGACCTATTAATTGGGTCTTTTCGATTTCGAACCATCCAATTGGCGACCTACACATCCTTTCATATAAAGCTTAATACGGGGCCATCTGGATGCTGGAATGATAACTGTTGTTATATGCAAATTCAATAAGTGGCAAATGTTCATCCCAATTACCTCCGAATTCCAATATGCATGCCCGCAACATATCTTCCAAGGTTTGAATAGTGCGCTCAGCTTGTCCGTCTGTCTGTGGGGGGGAATGCTGTGCTGAGCCTCACTTGAGTCCCCAAACCTTCTTGAAAAGGTTCCCATAATTTTGTAGTAAATTGTGCTCCTCTATCGGTGATAATAGACACGGGGACACCATGAAGTCGCACTATCTCCTTAAGATACAACCTTGTATAATCTTCTGCCGAATACGTGGTTCTGACCGGAAGGAAATAGGCTGATTTCGTCAGTCTATCCATAACTACCCATATGGAGTCATTCTTATGCCGAGAAAGAGGCAAACCTACAATAAAATCCATGTTGATCACTTCCCACTTCCAGGTTGGAATTTTACGCTTGCACAAACCTCCCGGTCGCCGATGCTCAATTTTCACTTGGTGGCAATTTGCGCACTGAGCCACAAATTCTGCTACATCCTTCTTCATTCCATCCCACCAATACATTAATTTGAGATCATGGTACATCTTTGTCGCTTCTGGGTGAATAGAATAACGGGAGTAATGAGCTTCTTCCAGAATCTGACGACGTAGTCCTACCACATCTGGCACACACAGCCTGCCTCAATACCTGAGAACTCCATTTGTAGAAACCTCAAATGGTGACTTTTCTTTTTGAGGAAGTGTATATTTATAGTGACTCAACTGGGGATCTTCATATTGGCTCCTTTTCACTCTATGTCCAAGGATAAAATAGCTGGGTTATAAGTATCAACTCTCGCCTTGCCTGAATCGATTAAGCGAACTCCGAGGCTAGCCAGCTGGTGGAGCTTGCGAACTAATTCTTTCTTCTCCGATTGAAAATCACATAGGCTGCTCATAGGTTTTCGACTGAGAGCATCATCCACCATATTTGCTTTTTCGGGGTGATATAAAATGCCCACATCATAGTCCTTTAGCAATTCTAACCATCGCCTCTGCCGTAGATTGAACTCCTTCTGCTTAAAAATTATACTGGTGACTCTTATGATAATATCAACATGAATACCATACAAATAATGTTTTCCTATCTTCTGCGGAATAACGACAATTCAAGCAAATAGCCCCGGGAATTTTCAGTTTTTGCAAAAGCCGGAAGGG
>NC_081344.1:56332097-56353811 GCF_029784015.1 Lycium ferocissimum
ACATCAAGAACATCAACAACTACAACTTAATACAATATAACCTATTTAGTCATTTTTCCAACATAATGTTATAGCCCTATTCCAACTTCTCGTTTCCAACTCAAATCCAATATTTTCACATTCATTATTCATCAAGGTCATTACAATACCATTCGGAAACATATCATAACATTTCTACAATATATACACAAGATATACAAATTATGCCAATTTTCCACCAAAGCCATAACTTGTTCAATTCTCCTAATCTTCAACATACAAGTCCATAACATATTTCCATCTTCCAAATTCATCAACATTAATCATAACTTACACATAAGCACTTCATTCCCATAATTTCATAAATTCACACTAAATCAACATAAACTCCCACATTCCATTTTCATACAAGCTTACATCATTTTTCCTACACTTACAATACAAGAATCATAACTACACAACTAACACATTAAACAACATAAGTCATCATCATGGCAAATCCTCCATAGGTCACGTACCACATCCATATTCCCAACTTCACTCCAATTTATTCAACTTTCATTTCCAATACAATTTTCACCATAATTACAACTAAATCACACAATAATATTCAACACATTTTTCATGCAAACCAAGCACATACACGGTTCCAACACAACATACACCACACGGCACATACACGTACAAATACAATTTCCATGGTTTCCATACCATTCCACTTTATTCTAACATCCATAAACCTTCCATAACATGAAAGAAAACATAGAATTCTTACCTTTTCCAACAAATTCTTCTCGCCAAAGGGAACACTTCCTTGTCTTGAAAGTTATACCAACTTGTAGAGCACCTCAAGCTTGTTACTAATTCAAGGAGAACCAAATTTTTGCATCAAGAACCAAGCTCCAAAATTTTTTTCTTCTTTTCTTTTCTTTTCCTCTTTATGGCCGAAGGCCTTCTTTTTTTCTTTTTCTTGATTTTTGCTTTGATTGTTCTTGAGAATTCTAGACTTATGGTCCTTATATAATTAATTATCACATGCCAAAAGTTAATAAACCATGGGTTGGGCCATGTAATGGCCGGTCACCCCTCTAATTATTGGGCCCAATTTTCTTTTCATTTATTTGGCCCAACAAGCTAGAATTCTTATTTCAAAATGTCCGAAACGACTTTTCAAAATTTCAACTTTGCCCTTAGGCCTTCTCCGGTGTTTTCACGTTCAAATTTCCATAACCGACATGCACATACTAAGAAAATTTCAAACATAACCTTCTTTCTCATAATTCACAATTATTTCGAATTTTCCGATTATGCGAAAAGACGGGATATAACAGGAAGATGGTTAGGAAAGGCTATATTTATCATCTGGTTCAAGTGTATGACATGGAAGCAGAGGTACCGGCTCTTCAGTCAGTCCCGGTAGTTAAGGAATTCCCAGATGTATTCCCCGATAAGCTTCCAAGTCTCCCTCCAGAACGGGAGATAGAGTTCACTATAGATGTATTGCCAGATACTCAACCTATATCTATTCCTCCTTATAGGATGGCACCTTCAGTCGAAGGAATTAAAGGAGCAACGAGAGACTTGTTGGAAAAAGGTCATGATGTGTATTGATTATAGGCAACATAAAGTAACGATAGAGAACAGGTATCCCCTCCCCAGGATTGATGACCTATTTGACTAGTTGCAGGGTGCTAGGTGTTTTTCGAATATAAACTTGCGGTCAGGTTATCATCATGTGCGGGTAAAGGAGGAAGATATCCCGAAGACGGCATTCAGGACCCGATACGGGCATTATGAGTTTAGAGTGATGTCTTTCGGGTTGACCAATGCTCCAGCAGTGTTTATGGATTTGATGAACCGGGTATTCAAACCATTCCTAGACACGTTCGTTATCGTATTTATTGACGATATTCTGGTTTATTCACGTTCAGAAGAGGAGCATGCAGACCATTTGAGGACGGTTCTTAGGGTACTCCAGCACCAGAAGTTGTATGCTAAATTTTCTAAGTGCGAATTCTGGTTGACTTCAGTAGCATTCTTGGGGCATATTGTTGGAGCTGACGGTATTCGGGTAGATACACAGAAGGTTGAAGCGGTAAAGACTTGGTCAAGACCTATGACACCTACTGAGGTACGTAGTTTTCTGGGGCTTGCAGGATATTACAGGAGATTCGTAGAGAAGTTTGCCTCGATTTTAGCACCTTTAACTAGGCTAACTCAGAAGGCAGCTAAGTTCCAGTGGACTGATGCTTGTGAGCAAAGATTCCAATTACTGAAAGATAAGTTAACGACGACCTCAGTTCTAGCTCTCCTTGAGGGACCAGACGGCTATGTTATCTATTGTGATGCTTCAAGTGTTGGACTAGGTTGTGTGATGATGCAACATGACAGGGTTATAGCCTATGCCTCCGTGACTGCTCGTAAAGCACAAGAAAAATTATCCTACTCATGATCTGGAGTTGGTGGCAGTGATACATGCCTTGAAGATATGGAGACATTATTTATATGGCGTTCATGTCGATATCTATACGAATCACAAGAGTCTCCAATATATCTTTAAGCGAGAAAAGAAGCGAAATTTACGAACGCAGACGGTGGCTAGAGTAATTGAAGGATTATGATGTTGACATTCTATACTATCCAGGGAAAGCAAATGTTGTAGCAGATGCTCTTAGTCGCAAATCTATGGGCAGCTTGACGGATGTGCAGCCAGAAAGGAAGGAAATGGTCATGAGATTCATCAGCTAGCTAGGTTGGGGTCCGTTTGGCTGATTTTGGAGATAATGGAGTTTTTGTTCGAGAAGTTGCTGAGTCCTCTATTGTAGAAAGAGGTAAAGAGACGCCAAGACGAAGACCCGTTTCCGGGGAACAAAGATAGAGATATGGCTTTTAAGAAGGAGAAGACCCTATTCGAGGTTACATTGGACGGAGTGCTACGGTATAGAGGCAGATTGTGCGTGCTTGATGTTGTCGGACTACGACGACAGGTTATGGGAGAGGCACATTATGCCATTTACTCTATTCACCCGAGGTTAACGAAGATGTATCATGACCTCAGATGCTTATATTGATGGGATGGCATGAAAAAGGACATAGCGGAATTGGTTGCTCAGTGCCTGAATTGTCAACAGGTTAAGGTCTACCATCAGAAACCTGGTGGACTATTGCGGGAGATAGAGATCCTAACTTGGAAATAGAAAGTGATTAATATGGACTTCATTACAGGTTTACCTCGCACTCAGCGGAAGTATGATTCTATATGGGTTATTGTAGATAGACTGACAAAATCAGCCTATTTTCTTCCAGTCAGGACTACTTATTCAGCTGAAGACTATGCAAGGTTATACATCAGGGAGAGGGTGAGACTTTATGGGGTTCCCACAGCCATTATTTCAGACAGAGGAGCTCAGTTTACAGCCAACTTTTGGAGATCTTTCCAGAAGGGATTGGGGACATAGTTGAGTCTCAGCACAGCATTTCACCCTCAGACTGATGGACAGGCAGAGCGTACTATTCAGACGCTAGAAGATATGTTGCGAGCATGTATTATTGACTTCAGAGGTAGCTGGGATGATCATTTACCATTTATTAAGTTTGCCTATAATAATAGCTACCATTCTAGTATTCGAATGGCACCGTACGAGGCCTTGTATGAAAGGAAGTGCAGGTCACCTATAGGTTGGTTTGATGTTGATGAGACGAAGCTGATAGGCCCAGACCTGATTTAGCAAGCTGTTGATAAGGTGAAGCTTATTCAGGAGCGATTATTGGCAGCCAAGAGTCGACAAAAGGCATATGCAGACAATCGATGCTAAGAGTTAGAGTTTCAGGTTGGTGACTGGGTATTCCTGAAAGTATCACCCATAAAGGGTGTGATGAGATTTGGCAAAAAAGGGAAGCTCAGCCTGAGATACATTGGGCCTTATGAGATTGTTCGTAAGATAGGCAAGGTTGCCTATGAGTTGGACCTACCATCTGAGTTAGAAGCGGTGCATCCAGTATTTCATGTATCAATTCTTCATAAATGCATTGGTGACTCTTCCAAAGTATTCCCTGTAGATGACGTCCAGGTGACAGAAGAGTTGTCTTACAAGCAGAGCCCCTTAGCTATACTTGATCGCCAAGTCAGACGGTTACGTACTAAGGACGTAGCTTCTGTCGAAGTCCTGTGGGCTAATAATAATAGAGAAGAGATAACTTGGGAAGCTGAGGAGGATATGAAATCCAGATACCCGCATTTATTCCCACTCCCAAAAGACGTGCAGACAGAGCCATCAGCGCCCTAAGGTACGTAAGATGTTTTTTTAAAATAACTTCTGGGTTATTATGATAGGACAGTAGTGGTGCAATTGTAGGAAGAATTTATCAAAATTTTCGTAGCAATCCCTAAGAGTTTAACATTCGAGGATGAATTTTCCTAAGGAGGGAGCAATGTTACACCTCACAGCTTGGTATGTTGAGTTATGATTAAGTAAAACCACTTTGGAATATAAGGAACAAGCATTATTAAGTATATTTAAAGAGTGAATGATGTATATAAGGTATACTGGAAGGTTTAATGAGGAAATGAGTGGAAGAAATTGAGTAGTACGACTTTGGAGAAGGGATAGGTGAAGTTTTGTGTGAAAATTTGGGTCCAATTTGGGGGATGAATATCTCTTAGCATATGAAGTGTTTTGAAGTAAAACAAAACCCTAAAATGAGGCTCGTCGAGTCTAGTTTTCAACACAACAAATCGCTCATCGATAGGACATCGGAGTAGAGAATTATGGACGTTACAAGTTCAGCTGACAAAGCAGAAACGCGTGCTACAGTACTGACTTGCTATAGTAAATTGCTACAGTGACCCGACCCGAATTTGACCCTTATATAAAGGGTAAAAACCCCTTTTTTTCAGTAGATTCTGCCCAGAATTTTCCAGAAATCAGTAGAGAGAGAGAGTGAGTATCAATAAAGTGAGCAATTTTCAAGTAACAGAATATTAGTTTAGGTCCGGATAGCGCGTGGTTACGATTGTAGTCCTGTTTTGCGGTGGATTTTGACGTGGATTCAAAGAGGATATTGGAGATATCGCTACTTCAACAAGAGTAGGGTATGGGTCTCTTTCTATTTACGCTAATACCGGTTCATGCACGAAGATAGAGTGGTTAAATAATTGTATACTAAGTGGGTTAGTTACGAAAGTTAAAAAACAGCGGGCGGGATGTTTTATGGTATATATTAGTGTTGGAAATGATATTATTGATGTTGGTATGGTTGTTATTGTTGTTGGCTGCTGAATTGAGATTTCGGGCTAGGCATATAAACAGGGGAGATGCTACCCGATTTTCGGCAGGATATAAAATAGTTTAATTTGAAAACTTAGGACAAGTGTACGATGATGAGTCTAACGTTAGTGTAAATGCTCTCGAATGTAGATTTACGATCTCGGACGGATAAGCGTAACTAGTAGGAAGTCGAATAGGTATGTTAAGGCTCGTCCCTTTCTTTCAAAGGCATGATTCCTATGGTATGATTTCATGAGTGTTTCCATAACCTCCTTGATTTCAAAAGCTAGAAGTTGATGACTCTTAAAGCTTCTTATGATGTTAAAAAAAATGAGAATTTTTTTATGAGGATTACGTTGAGGATGATTTTATGCTTAAAGGTCTCAAATATGATTTCAACGATGATGTGAAAATGTTAAGCTATTTCATGATTTTCTCGATTTATTTCATTGTTGTTGATCTCAACTTATAAATTGTTCCTCCAAGGTGGGATAGAACGATAGTTTTCATTTGAACTCCTATGCATGCGATGAGTATAATATATGTATATGGCTATTTTGTGACATTACAGAGAGCTCCATTATTTCATTTTGAATATGCACTGCACTCATTTTCGTTCGTCATGTATATATAAGGCACTATTGACAGGGGGTGACGCTGTGACCTTTGTTGTGTATTACAAGGCCCAGTTGACAGGGGGTGATGCTGTGGCCCTTGTTTTGATATTTATGTATATATGGTACAGTTGACAGGGTGTGACGCTGTGGCCTTTTTGTTATGTATATATGGCACAGTTGACAGGGGTTGCGCTGTGGCCTTTATTGTGATGTGTATATATATGGCACAGTTGACGGGGGGTGACGCTGTGGCCTTTGTTGTGATATTTCTATGGACATATGTGTTTCTTTGATATGGCTGTACTGATGCATTTATTTTGCCTAGTCATTGACATGCCCCAAATGTTTTTCAGGATTTTATGTATATGTTGATTTCATGCCTTACATGTTCGCAGACACTATTCGCATCGACCCCTTTCTTCGGGGGTCGCGTTTCATGCCCGCGGTACGTACGCTCGACTTGATTATCCTCCGCTTGATTTCGCCTAGTTGCTGAGAGTTCCATTGTCCCGGAGCTTGAGCTATTTTGGTACAGATCTTTTTACGTAGATTTTATCATACTCTTAGAGGTTTGTAGACACATGTGGGCTGTATAGACGGTTTAGTCAGCTATACAGATATAGTTCATTTTTGGATATTCCTATGTATAGTGGCAAATACCACTTGGTATATTTTGTAATGTTTGGTTACTGTGACTCCTCAGGAGACAGGTTTACTCTAGTAAATGGTATTATGAGTCTACAGCATGCTCTTTACAGATTTCCATATTGTCTTTAGTATCAGTCTGGTTATCTCTAACAGGTTCGTATAGGAGTGTCCAACTCGGGCACTAGTCATGGCCCACCGATTTGGGTCGTGACATTTTCATTCCGGTGGAAGGCCTGAAAGTTCATCTAGAAATACATCCGAAAACTCATTTACTACCGGGACAGACCGAAACGTCGGGGGCTGTTCTTTGGTGTCATGAACTTGGACTAGATGATAAATATAGCCTTTTGCAATTATCTTTCTTGCCTTAAGGTAGGAAATAAACCTGCCCCTTGGAGACGCTGTATTGCCCTTCCATTTAAGCACTGGTTCTCCTGAAAATTAGAATCGAACCATCTTTGTTCTGCAACCCACATTAGCATAACAAGAGGCCAACCAATCCATGCCCATAATCACATCAAAATCTAACATTTCTAGTTTAATCAAATCAACTTTATTCTGAAGATCACTTACCACAATCACACAATTTCTATATACTTGTCTAGCTAGTACTGGATCACCAACCAGAGTGGATACCTCGAAAGGTTTTATTGGCTCGGGTTTCACCCCAATACGACCAGCAATATAAGGAGTGATATAAGACAACGTAGAACTCGAATCAATCAATGCATAAATATCATGAGAGAATATGGATAGTATACCTGTAACCACATCAGGAAAGGACTCAAGATCCTATCGTCCGGCTAAAGCATAAATACGGGGTTGGGGGCCACCTGAACTGGATGCTACCCTTCTGCCCCTACCACGGCCTACTGAAGCCTGGGGAGTCTGCCCTACGAGGCGTACGGACGAAGAAGAGTCGGCTACTGATCCTGTAGGGTGGGCCCCGACTCTACCACCTATCGATGGACAATCACGCATCATATGCCTAACCTGACCGCAGGCATAACAAGCGTCGGAGCCTCAGTGACACATACCCGAATGAAACCTACCGCACTGGCTGCATTGTGGTAACGGTGGTCTCCTCTGACTGGGATCACCTCTAACCTGAGAACCCAAAACTCTTAAGCTTTGACCTTGTCCTGAATAAATGGGGAGATCAAATCTCCTGCCCGCAAATCGAGGAGGTGCACTAGTTGCGGACTGGCCGGAATGTCTAGAATACTGTTGCTGCTGACCCCCTCTATACTCACTACTAGCACCGGCAGATCTGGCCCTCTTGCTCTGCCCTCTATCAATAGCGCGCTCACCCCTTCGCGGCTGCTGTTGACCCTCTAGATTTTGAGCTTGGGCCCGAATACAGAGATATCCATCCCCTCCTAGAGGGAAGCTATCAAACAATCTTTGAAAAAATGTGGCCCTAAGCTACTCACAAATCTATGTACCCTATCTCCCATATCGGCTACCATAATAGGAGCATATCTAGCCAATGAATTAAAACGGAGACTATACTCCAGCGCACTCATATTCCCTTGCTTTAGATTTAGAAACCTATCAGCTCGAGCCCTTCGAAGGTGGAAAGTAATAGCGGATGAAAGCATCTACAAATTCCTGCCGAACTGGGGGAGGTGCATTTTCCTTCCTTGAAGAAATTCAATTATTGTACCAAAGAACCGCCACATCACGGAGCCTATAGGATGCCAAATCCGCGGACTCCGTATCGGAAGCATGGATAATCCTCGGCGTCCTCAACATCTCATCTATAAAACCCTACGGGTCCTCATCTGGCTTTGACCCAAAAAATTCTGGCAGATTCAAACTCATAAAATCGCGGGCTCTGGCACTAGTGGCTCTATCACCCGGACCCGCACTCTGCCGCTGAGCTTTCGCGGTAACTAGCTGAGTCAGTAGCTGAATAGCCTTAGTCATCTGCTGACCCGAAGCACTCGGTGGGAAGCTGGAGGCACTGGAGCTGAAGCCCCTTCGTGCTCCTCTAATACAAGCGAAGTGTGGGATGTGTGTGATGAAGCCTCATTATGGGACTCACCCTCCTCTATATGCACCGGCTGCTCCTGTTCAACCCGCCTTCTTGCCGCAGTCTTGCCCTTCTGAGCAGCTGTTGATTTCCTCTTTACCAGCATCACCGAAAACATAGGGCACAATTAGGGAAAATAAAATCTTATAGCACAGCTCAACCGCACGATCTATGAAGAAGAAAAACGGTCATTATTTCTAAATGCCCCGCAGTATCTCGTTTATAAGTATGGCGTGCTTCAAACCTATAAACAAGACTCTACTGGACACGGCTCGTAGACACACCCTAGGACGAAACTGCTCTGATACCACTTTTGTCACGACCCGACTCGGGGCCATGACGGGTACTCGGAGCTGACTACCTAGCACTATTTATCATGCTGACTATCATACTCAACCTAGACATATATCATTCTCAATGCAAACTTATCATGAACCATCTCCAAATACCTCTCAAAATAAATATATATAAGCATAGGCCCACAAGGCTACAAAAATTATGTACAAAATACAATGAAGAGGTCACATAACATCTACAACCCACATATAGGTATCTATGAGCCTCTAACTAGAATAATAGAATCATAAGGATGGGACAGGACCCCGCCATGTCCTAATATGTGCACAAAAGAATATACCAAGAAATGGCGACTCCTAGGTAGTGGAGTACTCCTGTAAATCTGCTAAAAGAGCTCGTAGGTGTCTGCACCGTCTCCCTGTCTACCTGTGAGCATGAACATAGCGTCCATAAAGAAAAGGATGTCAGTACGAGCAATGTAACGAGTATGTAAGGCATGTACAATAGCATAATAAAGACAAAGAAACATAAAGCTAATTAGTAACCCCGTGACCGAATGCCTCTTAAGGCGAAGTCATGCATGCTAACTTTTACAATAAAAATAATATCATATCATACATATATAAGTTGCCCGACCATATAGGTACAGTGTGTTCATAAGCTGCCTATTGCAGTGGTGTGTCTGTCCGGCAATGTAGGCTCGGTGTGAATCATACATAAAAATAACATAAGCTTGCATGAGAGCCCAAGTGAAAGCTACAACTCTATCGGAGTGACGTAAGGTCGGTAGTCTCCGATTATGTTATGGAATAGTCATGATCGTCATGCCTCACTTTGAAGGAACTAGTAACATAAGGTGAGACTAACAATAAGAGGCAACATCAAGGAAATCATAAAGATAAGAATATCGGGCTCATCATAGCATCATTATCATCATCATAATCATCGTCATTATCATGGAGCATATCTCATCTCTACCTCATAAGAAGCCCTTAATAACCTTTAACCTTCATCTTTTAGGATATAAGAAGATCATGAGAATATAAAAAGGAATCACAAAAATAAGAGTCATGCCTTTGAAAGAAAGGGTCTAGCCTTACATACCTTTACGCCTCTCTAACTTTATCGCTTAAACGCTTCCCTCCAACGTTCACGATTCTACATTCAAGAGAATTCTTACTAAGGTTAGATAACCGGAAATATGCTTTAGGTATCATTAGCACAACTAGGAGCTAACAAAAGTTGGGCAGCATTTCCTTTGTTTCAACAACTTTCTCCATATAATAAACAACTCCCAAACATCAATAACAACACCCACAATATCATAATCAATAAACTTTGTTAAGCTAGGCATTATCCCATTATCAAAATTCCCTCTCAAAGTCATCCACAACCATAGTTACCGCCCAACGTCGTATTCATTCACATATAATGCTTCTTTAACATCCTTAATATCATTCATAATAAGATTATACTCATAACATTTCAAGAACTACAATTCAAGTCAAGTTACTATTCAAGAATACCATTATTTTTACATTTGAGCTCCATATTCTACTTCCTTCCTCAATCAAAGTCTTTCAACCACTCAAATATTTTTAACGACATGAAATGATCATAAAACTCACCTTTGATTATGTAGGAACGGACTTTAGATGGAAATACTTCACTTGAAGAAAACCCTAACTTAATTCCCAAGGAAATTTCAAGCTTCCATGAACCCTAGTTAGCATCCTTGCACTTAATTCCATTCATTATTGGTGTTTGATCTTTGATTCACCTTAAATTTATGGTAATGAAATGTATGGAACCTTCTAGAGGTCTTGAGAGAAGTGGAGAAGATGAGAAAATGAGAAATTAGAAAGTGGGACTTATATTTATACCTTGAGAGAAGTGGAGAAGATGAGAAAATGACAAATTAGAAAGTAGAACTTATATTTATACTTGAAATTAACTCAGCCCGGCGGGATTATATAGACCCTTGTACGGTTCGTATAATATTATACGGTCCGTATAACTCCATCAGTGATGGTCCTTCACTGTAACTATTATACAAACCATTATATGGACCGTATAATATTATAGGAACCGTATAAATGGTCGTATAATCCACCTTCTCCCCGAACTTGCTTTTGTCGATTCGTTTGATCTCCAATCCTTATAGAACCTTCTTCATACTCATTTAACACTTCATTAACAATCTAAATGTCCTGATAACTCCTCTCCAAGTAATTACCAATCAATCCTTAACTCGATAGTTGCAAAATCTTCCCCAAACATAACTTATACCTCACCTTCCTCAACGAACTTAGTCTCACTAATTCATATCACTTCAAAATCTTATCATATACACCCTAAACTTGAACAAGTACCCTTCTTATAATCATAAGGGCCTCATGTTCACCTTAAGCTTGCGTTAGTCTATTTACCGCACAACGACATGAAATTTTCGAGGTTTAACACTTTCCCTTTGCTCTTATTATGATTCCTTCAGTTCAGACTAGGGCAGGGGCCGAATGTGGTGCCACTGGCTTCTGCACCAAAAGCAACCCCCACCTCTCATATGACAAGGCCCAGCATGTGCCCGACTACACTGACTACAGAGTGGTCTTATCCAACCTGCATCACCTCAGTTTGGTGCCCTGATGTACATGGATCTTGCCACGGCCGTACTTGAGAGCCCTGATCTGGTATAAGCATGGAAGGAAGTCTAGTCTGTTGTCTTCTTATTTTGCAGCATGTTTCCGCTCAGGGATTCTATGTAAGTCCCACTATTTCGACCCCCCTGATCTGGCTATTACCTTCGTCTAGATAATGTCCTGTAGTTACTAATAAGTCCGGATTAATGGATGCCCAAGACTGCGGGCTTCTCAACCCTTCGGAGGGCCCCACATTCTTAAGTGCTCTGTCATGGTACGGACTCTGAGAATCAACCTATTGTGTTAGAATCTGCACTACCCTTCTTACCTCCTGCTCAACTAAGGCTATGGGTGGAGCTAGTGATACTGGAGCTCTTTCTTCGTCGAATATTACCAGGGTCAAAACCACCCCGAATGATAACCCATCTCAGATCTCAGACAGATCAGTCTCAACAGTAGGCATAACTTCAGATGGATCCTCCTTTATGGATTAACTCACTCCCACTCCCTTTATCATCTTAGCCCTTAGATTATCTATAGTCTTTCCCGTAAAAGACGACTCCTAACTATAAAACAAACAAGGATCAAGTTTAAGAACTCCATATCCCGTGACTCAGTTCTACAATATGATATAAGACAGGAAGGAAAGGTAACCATTCTAAATGTCCAGCAGCCTCCTGTTTATAAGTGTGGCACGAAATACACCCATAAACAAGACTCTACTAGACACGGCTGGTAGGCATCCCTAGGACCGACTTGCTCTAATACCAAGTTTGTCATGACCAAAACTAGAGGGCCACAATAGGCACTCGAGCCTTACTTGCCAAGCACCACCCTAAGGTAGATCAATGACTATACTAACATACCTAAGTAGGCCTAGAGAGCCGTCATGAGACAATCTAAGTAAAATATTAGGAGTACTTGACAAAGGATGAACCCAAAATGATATAAAATGATATATATGTGGTACACGGGCCTATAAGGCCGACATGAATTTTTGTGTTTTAGACCGTAGGCCGACATGGCCTTACACACATCTATATACATGATATCAATCTACAAGCCTCTAAAGAGTAAATAAACATCATAAGGTCAGGACAGGGCCCCACCATACGTATAAACAAGTGTACATAAGTATATTGACACACAAGGGCAACTCCGGAGCAAATGGAGTGCAAAAACACCTTCCTCTGAGCCGGCAACCTACTGGAAGTACAGTCAACCTAGCTATCAGGACATGCGGCATGAAACACAACATTCCTAAGCAAAGGGACGTCAGTACGAATAAAGTACTAAGTATGTAAGGCACATAACAACATAAGAGCAGACATCAATGTAATAGAGGAATAAAAAACTTAACCTTGTCTCTATATTGCCACTGTGGGCCATGATATGCATTACTATTGTATATACGTGCATATAGTACCATCTTCATATAATATACATACGCGCATATAGCACCGTCAACCCTCTGTGGGCATCATTATCATAATATCCCCTTGATCAGGGGTACGTCTATAGCGCCATCGTATCATATATGTGTGTGTGTGTGTGTGTGTGTGTGTGTGTGTGTGTGTGTGTGTGTGTGTACAAAATCCATGAAGGAACATCATGAACTTATCGAAGTGATGTAAGGTCATTGCACCTCCGATTAACGTTAACATAATCAACATAACTTTATCATGAGTCAATGAATTAATACAATAGGGATCAAGAAGAAAAAATTACGAACATAATAGACATAGGCTTTCTACAGTTACTAAGACTAGAGTCGTTTATGAGTATCATTCGTTCATTTACGTTTTGTTCATTGGAACCATGCCCAAAGAAAGAAAGAAGGTACCTTAACATACCGTTGTTTATTACTTAACAATTCGACGTATATCTTCCCTAAGAATTCAATATACATTAGGATAGTGAACCTTGTAATCAATGCCATAGAAGGACTTACAACCATGTTTCTAAACTAGTAGGTTACTTATAGAAAACCGGGCAGCATTTCCCCTATAACATGTTACTTCGTCAAATTACAATCAACAACAATACTAACCAGGCAATATCCATAACAACACGGTTCAGACACATTTATCAATAATCAATATACAATATTGCCAATGATATTTTCATTCAACACGACGAGGGACAAGCTCGTATTAGAACCCATTCAAACCTTGATACCCCTCTTTTGTCTTAACTTCAATGTCCCGACCCAAATCGGAGGGCCGCGACTGACACCCAGGACCCTACTCGGCTGAGTGCCATACTACCATTCTATTCATAAATCAAAATCTTATGTGAACCTTTAAATTATGAAATGATGCTTTCGTTAAGTAAAGCATGAAAAACCTTTTTAATAAAACTCTTTCGTCAAGTCAGGGACTTTTCCCTTATCGTTAATTCAAAGAAAGCCTTTGGTCAAAATAAAATCTTTAAAATAATGCATATGACCACGTCAACCTACATGGCCGCTTTACTGACGCGACATCTCGACGCACTATCCACAGGACAACGTTCGCAAAAGTCTCTAAAATACACGAGATATCATAACATAAGTACTCTGACTCGGCAAGACTCTGAACTGAGATAGAGCTCACCAATCCAGCTGATAGCTTGAGAATATCCTATAGCCAACATCTTCTACTTATCTGTATACACCTGCGTGGCATGAAACGCAGCGCCCCCAGGCAAAGGGATATCAGTACGAATAATGTACCGAGTATGTAAGGCAGAACTTAATCAATATATCTTGACTCGGATGATAAAAGAGTAACAGACTCAATCTGTACCTATAACTAACTCTGATAAACATGTCTGTGCATATGAACTTTTGATGCGAATAAGTATATATATATATATATATATATATATATATATATATATATATATATATATATATATATATATATATATATAATGCATGTCTTCGCTCGCTTCGGCCCCTTCGGGCATAATAGCATAATGGCCCCTTCGGGCAGCCTCTTCGGGCATCATAATCATCATATACTAGCTGATCAGGTGGTTTGCCTATATAACGCCTTAGACCTTTTCCCCATCCCCATGAAATGATGTCGTGCATGCATGTAAATATGCAAATGCATGAAAGTCTTTGGAAACCATCAAAAGACTCCCTTCGGAATAACTTTTAGTTCAAAACGGGAACTTCTTCCCTTTTCTTAAAAATGGGAACTTCTTCCCCTTTTTTCTCAAAAATGGGAACTTCTTCCCCTTTTCATTTGTCTCCTTCGAGACTCAAAATCAAATGTGAAATTCATGGGAATAAGGAAACCTTAAGAATGTCCCCTTCGGGAATTAGACATCGTTATGAAATCGTACAACTTATGGATGCCCCTTCGGGACTTAAGAAGTCAAGGAACTCAGGATATCCTACATCTAGGAGTGGATTCATTATAGTTATCATTGCGCTTCGCACTTGTCATAGATCATGCCCAAAAGAAGGAACGGATAGCCTTAACATACCTTTCGGTCACATTAACCTTAACTATTTAACGCTTATCTTCCCAAGCTCCTAAATCTACATTCAAGAGAATTCATATCACTGTTAGATTTATGGTCATATTCTTATCTTAAGCCTTCAAATTAAACCCCTTTAGAATCTGCCGAAATTCGGGCAGCATCTCCCCTGTTTATATCCCTAGCCTGAAATCATAATATTAACAACCAACAACACAACAACAATATCAACATCAACAACATGATCAACACTAATATACTCCATAAAACATCCCCCACTATGTTTTCCAATATCTCAACTAACCAACTTGTAACACGATTATTTAATAACTCTATCTTTGTGCGTAAACCGAAATCAACATCAAAAGGGAAAGATTCATATCTTATTCTTACCAGGACAACAAAACCTTCAACATTAGAGTTGAATCCGAACCAACTCCCTCGTAAAACAATACTATATGCGCGACTACACGTTACCCGAGCCTCGATTAATACTCCGCCACTTTAATCCGCTTACAAAATGATCCCTTAATGTTCTCTAGAATCTCTCAAGTGTTTTTGGGCAAAAGAAATGGAGAAAAATGAGGTTTAGGATCATATTTTGCCCTTATATAGGGGGTAAAATTTTGTGTGTGGGGGGGGGGGAGGGGGACTGTAGCAAAATACTGTAGCAGCTCGGTTACTGTAGCAGTATTTCTGCTCTGTCAGCCTAACTTCTAACGTCCATTATTCTCTACTCCGATGTCGTATCGACGAGCGGTTTATTTTGTTGGAAACTACACTCGACGAACTTCATTTTAGGCTTTTGAAATATCTTAAAACTTCTAATATACTAGGAGATATACCCCTCCAAAGATGACCCAAAATTCTGTCCAAAATTTTGCCAACTTTTTTCAAATTTTCCTCAAACTTATTTCCTTCAATTTGCTTGATCCCGGAATCTTCCGAAACATATTTATCATTCATAATACTTGATAATGGTCATGTCCTTTGGTTCCAAGGTTGTCCTTCCCGGTTACGACTCACAAGATCATAATTCATCCTTTACTTAAACAATATACTTAATAATGCTTCATTCCTCATAATCCAAAGTTGTTTTACCTATCCATAGCTCGACATACTTACATTCAAATTTAGCAAGTGCTTCTCCGAAAGTACGGGGTGTAACATTCAATATGATAACATAACCAACATATCAACAAACATATTCATATAATTTCCACTCTTACATACATCTTCAATAACTACATTAGCAATCTAACAAATATTTACGACATATCAAGTCCTAGGTGTTACATGGTCACGCTTCCTTCCAACTTATAATACCATCTCTATGACCAACACATAACAAAGCATAACAACAACAACCACAACTTAACCAAGTCATTTCTTCATGTTTTCCAGCCATACAAGATTATATATACTGTTGTGGCTCATTTTTACACAGGTGCATAAAAGCTACTAAGAGGTTGTTAGTGCTCTAAATGGACTTTAGTATTTTTAGAGTCGCCACCTAATTTATTTAAGGAAAATTACGAAAACCGGGTTAAAAGGATTTATCAAACAAGAGAAAAATCATTTTTAGACCAGAGTTCGAGTTAAGGGTTCTGGTGATCCCCTAGGGAAGGTTCTAAGCATCCTAGTATTAAGGATCCGTAGAATACGGTTGACCTACGAGCTTCAATATATTATTAATGTAATTATTTTCTTAAGGGTGTTTACTTTATCACAAAATGTCATACTTATCATAAATTTAAAATTTCGGCAAAATGTCCCCTTGGGCAAGGGGTTTCTTGGTTTCAAAAATCCGCATAAGTGGTAAACTCACTTTATTTCTGGACCAAGACACACTCGGTATTTCTCCCAAGTAGAGTCACTACTATTTTGGTCCTAATGAGATGAGTGTAGTTCTTATAGGTTTAAATTTACGTATATATAAGAAAGTATGGATTATATCTCCCATTTTTATAATATAAGTCTACAATAGGACATTGAAGGTTTTATTAAGTCCATTTTGGTTTATTGAAGCTCATAATCAGCCACATTCAAACTTTCCAAGGCCGTCCTACTCTTGAACCAGCCCAAGTATGTCTCTCCTTGTTTTATCCGTCAAGTTTGGGCTTTAGGCCCAAAAATACTTTGTTTACTTATCTAAAAATTGTCCAAGTTAAAGCAATGTGTCCATTTTCTAATTCTAAAAACTGGGCTTTTCAAGTCTACTTCTTTTCTCAAAATTCAGTCTAAGTTGTAATCCGAAAACAGCCCTTGAATTCACCTTTTCCGATTCAGTCCAGTTTATAGCAAAAAATCATACAGTCTTATTTTTACTTTTAACGAAACCTTTTGTGGGCTTAAGGCCCAATACTTACTTCCGTTTTGATCCATTCTATATCAAGAATTACGCAAAGGGGCGGAAGGCCCAAATTCATCACTTAGCTCATTTGAAATTGTTTGTTCTACACCGAGTTATTAAACCAGTTTAAAAAAATACAATTTGATGCTAACTTCATGCAAGGTGTATACTTAGACGAGTTTAGAAAATAGTTTAGGCGACATTCCTAATAATACTAAGTATTTTCCTAAGTTCTAACATCCATAGGGTTTCAGTATTCACCTATGTTTGTTACGAATACATTTACATCCCATAGAAGCTAAATGAAAAGAGAAATGTTATGCTGGCGGGCCTACCTAAGCCCACCAGTTACCTATTTTCACCTATAGGTAGGCCTTCAATATATATATTAGCTTCCCTTTTAGTTTCTCCTTCTGGACTTGATAAAGAAGTAGGTTGGGCCTCAGGCCCAACATGTTAATGCAGTGGAATGCGGCCCGAGTGGCCCGTATGATTTTTACATGAGACACAAAAGGAAAAAAGGAAGATAAGGATTAGAGGGTATCGACAATCACTTGAGTAATATGTACTAAGTATATACATGTATTATTCATCAAAGAAAATATGCATATTAATATACCCCAATGACTAATATATGCAAAAGAGAACTGTCCAGCCCAAGTTGTAACATAAGGAAGGATTTAAAAAAGCTAACAGGGCCCATTCTAAAAAAGATATCAAAAGAAGAAAGGCCCAAACAAAGACCAAACTCACAACACATATAAAGGAAAGCCCAAAGAAAGAAAACACATAAGAACCAAGCCCAACTTAAATCCCCATGATGCACAAACTATCAATTCTGAATTTCAGCAACTGATATACCTCATATATACTCCAATATACAAATTCCTATATACTAAAAGTGTATAGGAACTGTATACATCTGGTATATTTGGGTTTATCTCATGTATATCTAAGAACAAATCAACACTCAGACTCAGGCAGGGACAAGTTTCAATTTATTTGGCATGTCATGGCATTATCTTAAGATATACAAGATGAATTCCACAAGAGAGGGCACAATACTCAGAAAATACAAACCAAATGTGCATAAAAGGGATTCACATTTAATCATGTTATATATTAGATGCTCAGAAACAGAAAAACCACCAAGGGAAGGGGGAGAGATGCAACATGACATGAATAAAACAGCCAGAGCCACAGGTTTTAGACAGAACTGGTTAAATTTAAGTATTCATGTATAGAGCAAGTTCTTAAATCTTTTTCTGATACTTAAGCATACACACCAAGTGATCTTCTCTCATATGGTTGCAAGAAGAACTGAGCAGACATGGTTTCATAAGAGAATGTTAACTACTAACATTTTAAGGCTAACACAAATACTCCTAGAGGATATACATTTAACAGGGTCATATGACACTTTCAAAAGGCAAACATGATAGGTGTAAGTGAGTAAAAGAGGTTCAAATTCTGCAGAGAATACCTATTTTAACATGCAGATGGCATTTTGTCATCAATTAATCAATAATGAACCTTAAACATGCCTACCGAATTTACTTAAAGATACCGTATGAGTGCAATACACTAGGTTTGAACTTGCAGTCAATTTTATTCTCATTAAATACCTTTTGAAAACCATTTAAAACTAAATAAGACCATATGGGTTTATGCTAGTATTGATAGTTGTGTGACATCCAAATATGAGCCAAGTAGAGTTGTAATGAAATCATGTTGTCATGACCCAAATAGCCACGAGTGGCACCCACACTAATTCTCCTAGTGGGCGAATCAATCCCCTTAACCAATCATCATCTAATTAATCAATTTTAACACATTCAAGGATATAATGATAATAAAAATCTCCAAATGATCTAGTCATGCCATAAATAAATAAATAAACTACGAAAATCCTACTATTACAACCCCAAAGATCTGAAAGTCATCGTACAAGGACTCTAAACGAAACTGTATAAAGAATGAACAACTGTCTATAAATGTAAATAATAGCTGGATTGAAAATAGACATCATCAAGGAGAGATCTTCAGGTGGCATGGCATGGATAGAAGCTAACCCTCGGATCTAAACGGGAAAGAGCCTCAAGCTAGATGTGAGGTCTGATGATATCTCTGGCACACAATCTGCACTGAAATAAAAAGTGCAGCAAGGTAGTATCAGTACAAACACTATGTACTGATAGATATCATAGGCCGACTAAGATTAGTATCATGCATAAAATCAAAAAAATCAATAGAATAGACAGATAGGTAAAATAGCACATAACCATATGAAACTATCAACAAGAATCATCCAACACCAAAATAAGATAATCCCACACAAACAGTAATTAATAAAAGTAACTTAACCCCTGTCATTACCAACAATAACCACCACTCACGAATTATCTCAACTCTGTCACATATCCGTACACACATGCTAAATGGTAATGTTTGCCCAAATAGCCATAACCTGCAGAGAATGGTGTCGATCTACCACTCGCACCGGAACTGATCTCGGATCATGAGCCCATAACTAGGCCATATCCTCACCCCCTGTCAAATGTGTTTTTCGTATTTATATTGTCTTTCTCATCACAATGTATTTCCATTACATAGTCAATTGGGAATATGAAGAATTAATGCATCAATATCAAAGAACTTAAGTCACCATACCACAAGTCATATCAAGACTCGGGAATCAATTCATCAAAAGCATGAACAAGGGATTACTCCAAGTCAACAAGAAGAGTATTCATTAACTCCTTCTTTATCATATCATAACAGTTAATCACATAATCAATCAACCTATATCAAATAAAGGAATTTCCAAACATACCTTATGTCAGAAGCCCTAATCATGCTTCTCATATCAATTTCATAACATATACAATCAACCAATCAAAGTCTAACTCAAGTAGAATGTAACCTGCCTCAAAGTAGAACTGGGACAATGCAATCACTCCGCAATAACTTTCCTCTTTCGCAAAGCTTCCGAACGTTCAAAGTCTAGACATCATAATTGTCACAACCCAACCAGAGGGCTATGACGGGCACCCGGAGCTAACCTACCGAGCACCACTGAACATACATCTCATACTTATTTCTAGGTGGGCCACAAATCTAGCTCATAGGCGTCATAATCTGTAAGGGCATATATCACAAGATAATGAGACATCGCTATATAATATTTAATAACTATGCCCATAAACATAAGCCAACAAGGCTGCCAAAATATAATACAACAATATAAACTGATAAGGTTATGAAACTTCTAACTAAACACACATGTCTACGAGCCTCTATATAGAGTACTAGAAATTATAAGGACGGGACGGGCAGGACTCCGCCATGCCCAAGTATATACACAGATTAGTAATACCAAAAAACTACAGCTCCGAAGCAAATGGAGCGCTCTTGAGACTCCGCTGGTGAAGCTCCTAAGGGTCTGGTCCGTCTCCCTGTTTTTCTGCAGGCATGAACGCAGCGTCCACAAGAAAGGACATCAGTACGAATAATGTACCGAGTATGTAAGGCATGGATAACAACGTAACAAGAGATATGGAGCATACCATGAGTTAAATAGATAACCTGTACATTTGAATGCCTCTTAAGGGGAATACTATGCATGCTTAGTCTCTTTAAAAAAAAACATTTTTCATACATATATAACATAATAGTGTTGCGGAACGTGCAGCCCGATCTGTATATCATATCATCATTACATATGTTGCCGAGGAACGCACGCCTGATCCATTTAATCATAAATCCCGCGTCCGGGTTGTCACGACCCAAGCCGATGAGTCTTGATGAGTGCCCGACCATTACTGTTACACCCTGTATTTTTCACGTTCGGATAATTTGAGATAATTGTGGCAAGTTAAGGACAATGCTATGTATTGATCTTGTTTGACACATAAGTTGGTTATGAAAATTTTGGATGTAGAAATATTGGAAAAGGCAGGCAAAACTGGAATTTCAAAAAAATTAGTTTCATGAAATTTTCCAAAAGTGTGGACTAAATGGAAAAAAAAAAGAAAAGGAAAAGAAAATCCACCCAAGGTGGTAGGCATAGTGGGCCCCACTTGGGGGGGGGGAACATGACAAATATATTTGTCATGTGATTATAGAAAATTCAAGAGAAATTGAAAGAAGGAGAGAAAGAAGAAGGAGAATAGCCGTAGCCGTTCGGCCATGATGTGACTTTTATCCTTTAAATTTTGTTTCCAAAATTATTTTCTTGTTGTATTCCTACTAATTCAAGGGTCCTCTACAACGTGGTATAATTATTTCGGAAGATAAGTCGTTCGTTTCGTCGTTTTCGCATTTGGGTCAAGTAAAGAAGTTGAAGGAAAAAGGTATGATTCAATCCTTTTCTATATGTTATAAAGGTTTTGTTGATGTTGTAGTGCGT
>NC_081344.1:56353911-56367812 GCF_029784015.1 Lycium ferocissimum
TGTATGCTATATGTTACGGCTATACGGTAGAGACTTTGCGGACGAGCGTGGGTTCTGGATGTGGGTTAGCGGCTCCACCGGCCCACCGTCATGTCATCCCGAGTTATGCCATAATTTTCATATGATTACATATTAAATCGATTTGTACACTACAAAGGATATTTCCAAAACATTTGTTGTATTTTGTCATTTTTGTTTGTTTAAAAGTCCGGAAGTTTATGTATGTATGTAATAAGAGTCCGTGGGTTCGCTCGGCTCCGAATGTGGGGTCGGGTACCCATCACGCCCTAGAAAAATCAGGGTGTGACAATTACTGACCAAGCACCCTTAAACCTGTACTTGCATCTCACTAAGCAACCTGGTGGTCCATAAATAACTTATAACTGGGCTATACCATCTCTTGTAAGATTAATACAATAGCCTCTGCATTGAAAACTCACAACCAACGCATATATCTAGACAACATGCTAAGGATACCAGTGCAAGCTGACTAGGCCGCTACATATGCTGTACAACAAAAATAAGAGCTGACAAGGATACATAACATCACAACTACATACAACTATCTACAGACCTCTATGGAGTATGAGCTGTAGAAAGGACAGGACAAGGCCATGTCATACCCATATATGCGTGTCAAAATAGCATATCTAAAAGGACTGTAGCTCCGAGCCAAGTGGAGCGCACTGTCTGCAGCTGGTGGAAGACCTACGGAGCTAGATCGCCTGTTTGGCCACCTGAACCTGCGGGCATGAACGAAGCGCCCCCTAGCAAAAGGGACGTTAGTATGAAACAATGTACTGAGTATGTAAGGCAAACAATAACTAAAACTGAACTGAAAACAATACAATATGGAGGCCAAAGAATACCCTGAATATCTCACCTAACCTGTCTCATATGAAATGCAATATAATACCATTATATTTCTCACTAACCAAGTGGCCAGGCAACTGAAAAATCTCACTGACCCATCGGCTAGACAATCTGTCTCACTGACTCGTAGGCCAGGCAATCTGTCTCACTGACCAAGTGGTCAGGCTAAAGAAAATATCTCACTGACCAAGTGGCCAGGCTAAAGAAAAATATATATGTATATCATGCAGTATATCATGCATATGCAGAAAAACACTGGTACTGTAACATGTCTCTTCTGTCTCTCTATAAACTCAAGGATATGGGGGGGGGGGGGGAGGGGGGGATATGGCCCCTCAGAAAGAATAACATAATAGTCGAAAACTATGCCACAATATGACAAGCTCTGCTTTGACAAATCTCTAGTCATAAGGTTCTTTACGCTCCTACCATATATGGAATCATGCTAAGAAAAGAAGGAACAGCCTTAACATGCCTAGAAGTTCACTTCTCGACTTTTCAACCTACTTTTGGTCACGCAATCTACATATAAAACAATTCATACTATTGTTAGGCTTATCGTCATATGCTTATCTTAAGCCTTTAAATTAAATCCTTTTAAAACCTGCCGAAATTCAGGCAACATCTCCCCTGTTTATATCCCTAGGCCGAAATCACAATACCAACAACAAACAATAATAACAACAACACTAAGATCAACAACATCATCATCAATACCGAACCATGACATAAAATATTCCACAAGATGTTTTCCCAATGTCTCAACCAATCACTAGCCTCTACGAAGCCTTAACAACTAAATCTCCATAATACCATTCATAATATCAAAAATAGAGAGTATACTTACCTCAATCAAAGTTGGAAGAGCTTCAAATCTTATTTATCTTCAATAGATTCCTTCGTCCCGTCAAGATTTGATGTTTAGAACACGAGCTACAAAATCCTATACACTTCCCGAGCTTGTAAATCTACATTTAATATGATTCCCACTAAGGGTAAGTCATTGAAACGCTTACAATGTCAAATTAGATTAATTGGTAAGCTAAAGAAAATCAAACAGCATTTCTCTTATATCTTCTACCTCCTCCGATCTTCACAACAACTCCCAAAGCAAAATAAAACATCAACAATTCCATAATCAAAAGTTTGCATTCAAACTATACTTAATTTAATCCCAAAAATTCTTTTCATAATCAATCCATAACAATAACTTCATACAACCCCTTATACAATTGTGTACGACAATTCCTTAACATCATTATTATCCCTCATAATAAGATTATGCTCAAAAAATGCTAATAATAATAACTCAAGTTAATTCACAACTCAAAATATCATCAAATGCATATTTGAACTTTTCCTCCAATTTTTTCTCCTCAAATCATAACATAACTACCAAACAAACTCATAAACATGAAACTAAGATGAAATCTTACCTCATTCAAGAACACTTCAATTCCATGGTTACTCCACAATAAAAATACTCACCCAAATATCTTCAAGAAGAGGAGACAAGTGTAGACCTTACTTGGAACCCTTAACCACTTTAATCTTCACTTTGATCCTTGGTTTAGGCTTGAAAATATGTTGGAATATGTTTGGAGAGGTTTCTAGACTTGTAGGAATATATGTGTATGTTGTTGAAGGGTCTAGAGTTGGGAAATGACCCAAAAATGACCAAAAGGGGTCCTTTTATACTTGCCAGGCTCGGCTCCACCGACCTAAACAATTTGCGCACTGTAGCTAGCACGTCGCGCACTGTAGCTGGCGCGTTCGCACACTGTAGCTGCGCGTCTCTGCTCCGCCGGCCTAACTTGTAACGTCCATAACTCAACTCCGATGTCATATCGATAAGCGGTTTGCTGCGTTGGAAACTAGACTTCATGAAATTCATTTTAGGCTTTACTTTATTTCAAAACTCTTCATATATTAAAAGATATACTTCTCTAAAATTGACCCAAAATTTCTGCCAAATTTTTTTCAAATTTTTAACAAACTTATTTTCTTCGATTTGCTTAATCCAGAACCTTTAGACACTTGCTTAAAACTTGTTAAGAGTATTTCTTAACCCTATAAGGTTTCCATGACCTCTTCGAGCTTACGATAGTTTACTCACGACGCAAACGACGCAAAAAAATTTGAGGTGTAACACGGGCATCCCGCGTCCCGGACGATATCATAGTATACCAGCTGATTAGGTGGTTATGCTTATATAACGCCTGCCCTTTCCCCATATCCCATATATACATATATAATATAAGTAGCATGCATGAGAGCCCAAATAAAATTTACCATATTATCGGAGTGACATAAGGTCGATAACCTCCGATTTATGTTATGGAGCAATCATTATCACTATATCTCACCTTGAAGGAACAAGTAATATAAGGTGAGATCAACAACAAGGAATAAAATCAAGAAAGTCATGAAATAAACTCAATAATCTCATAATAGTATCAAAACCATAAGCTTTGGAATCTCTTGAATGGGATCATCATTATCATCATGGACCATATTTATCTTTAGCATCATAAGAAACTCTAAGAATCATGAACTTCTAGCTTTTTGGAATAAGGATGTTATGGAAAACATGTATGGGTTTACAAAAAAGAATCATGCCTTTAGAAAGAAAGGGACATCCTTAAAATACCTTTCCGATTGCCTTAACTTTAACTACTTAAAGCTTGTCCTCCCAAGCCCGTAAATCTACATTCAAGAGAATTCATACTATTGTTAGGCCTATCGTCATATGCTTTTCTTAAGCCTTCAAATTAAATCCTCTTAGAATTTGCCAGATTTCGGGCAACATCTCCCCAGTATATATCCCTAGCCCGAAATCACAATACCAACAAACAAACAATAATAGCAACACCAATATCAAAAACATCATCATCAACATCAATATGCTCAATAAAACATCCCACATGATGTTTCCCCAATTTCTCAACCAATCACTAGACTTTACGAAGCTTTAACAACTAAATTTCTATGGTACAATTCATAATACCCATAGTAAAAAATACCCTTACCTCAATCAAGGTTGGTAGGGCTTGAAATCTTATTTATCTTCAGCGGCCTCCTTTGATTCATTGAGATTCGTTGTTTAGAACAAGAACTACAAGACCTTATATATTTCCCGACCCTAAATCCCGAGGTTTCACTTGATTTGGGATAAAATTCTATGGTGGAAGTTAGGAGAATGTTCTAGGGGTTAGGGAAGGTTTTAGAGGTGTTTGGATGAAAAACTAAGGGGTAGAACCCCTTTTATAGTGTTCTAGGGTCGGTTGGTAATGACCTACAATTTTTGGGTACTGTAGCGCGTGTGTCGCACACTGTAGCCGCGCGTCTTGCTCACTGTGGCTGCGCCTATCGCGCACTATAGCTGTGTGTTTTTGTTCTGCTAGCCTGACTTGTAACGTCCATAATTCTCTACTCTAACGTCGTATTGATGAGCGGTTTGTTTTGTTGGAAACTAGACTTCATGAACTTCAATTTAGGCTTTTATTTAACTTCAAAACTCTTCATATACTAAAAGATATTCTTTCCCCAAGTTGGCTAATTCCTGTCATTGAAAATAGCGCTCATCTTCTTCCAAAGTCATACTAACTCAAATTCTTCCACTCATTTCCTTATAGGACCTTCCGGAATTTCTCATATGCCTCCTTTACTCATAAAATGTGCTTAATAATCTTCGTCCTTATACTCCAAAGTTGTTTTACTTAGCCATATTTCAACGTACTTACGCTCAAATTTGATAAGTGCTTCTCCGCAAGTACGGAGTGTAACATCCTTCCCCCCTTAAAAACATTCATCCTCAAATGTTGTAGCTTGTGGACTTACAATGTTATCATTGATTTCTCAAAATGGTTGTCCTACTTTAGGCCCTGATCTTCATACTCTTATAATATGAGCTCATCAGTCTTCTCTCATGTTCCCTTAACTCTCTGTTGAACTCATCCACTAGTTTCATTTCCTCATGTCCTCATGTATGTAACCGGTAGTCAACTGATATTCAGCTATCATCCTGTTCTCATTAAGGTGGTCTTGGCTTATGATCGCTATGGCTCTCCGCCGATCTTGCAAGTATTCTTAATTGTTGTATCCTTTTTACTTGCTCTTTATTTCTCTACTAGTAGACAAACTCTATTCTTCTTTGGCTCTATTCTTCTTTGGCTCCTTGCCGTTGTCCTTAAACCATTTCGTTGGCCATTGCATCACGGAGATTGTTTATGTGTTTCTATGTCATACACTCTCACAATTGATATAACCGGTGACTTAGAATTTCACGACTTACGAGGTACTTCCTAATCTCAGGCAGGACTGCTGTCTTGCTATCCATAGGCACACTATCTTCCTTTCCTTTGAAGATTATTGAACTTCCTATAAATATTCCTCTTTTAAAGCTTTCATCTCTTCTATTGCTACAAGTTCTTTTTAGTAGTCCCGACTGTCCCTTATACTTGTATTCAATGCATCCCCATTTTTTTTTTTAATTTGGGAATATTGTAATTCATCTTAGAACTGAATCTGTTCTTCCCCCCTTTATAAAGATGTCCTCATATACTAGTAACATTCGAATATTAACCGTCTTTGGTAGCCATCTGGCTGACTTTAGTGGCCCTTCAACTCCTCTATTCCATATAATCCCGGAGTTCCTTTCATCACATGGTTTAACTTATTTCCTTTTTGCTAACCGGATTCTTGTACTAAGTCAAATGTTTACACATATCAGATATAATTCAGATGCTTTCTTTATTGATCACCTCTTCCTTTCATAACTAACAGTCCCCTAAGCTAATGAATCAATGATGACATCGAAATTCGTTAGACTCCTTACGGAGTGTCCGACTTTCAGCCCTAGTCTTCCTTCTTATCTATCTTTTTACTAATATCCTTGAGATTCTTCTTGCTTTCAGTTTCCAATTTCGATTTATATCTATACTGTACCATTAGAAGTTGATACTCTCTACCTTCATTTCCACAACTCATCCTTTCATTAGCTTAGCTCATATTGTCCCGTAGTTCTCTTAACTACTTGTTTGAATCACAGTCATGCATCATAATGCTTCTAATATTCTGCCGGTTCCTGTTCTTATCATGAAATCTTCACGAAGTACACCTTTTTCTTTCTCCTTGCGTCGACTCCTCATCTTCCCTTATGATACTACAACTTGTTCATATTTATACATACCCCCCCCCCGGTACATTCATCCTATTTCCTTTATGATCGAATTTCTGTACTCCTTATCAAGACTCTTATTCCATGTTACCGATGTTTTTCCTCTTGGCCAGACTTGTTAGCTTACTATCCTTACTTTTGTCCTTGATGGCTATACAACTTCCTTATGCCAATTCATTAGTCCACTTTTCTTACTTTTGACCTTAGGGTCTTTCTTGACTTCCTTTGCTCATAAAGCGCTCTTCCCCACTTGCCATTTTACAGCATTGGCTTGGAATTCGTAGAATATTCTATTAGAAATATGAATCCTTTCGATTCCTAAGATCGCCTTTTAGGAGGGGGGTGGGCTTTTCCGCTTTCTAAGTGAATGTATCAATATGGCTTCATATTTATCCTCTCGGATGTACCTTAAGAGTCAAAAATCCCTTGACACTTTTCATAAAATCTGATTATTCCCTCTCAGGTTATATCCATGTCCATCGTTATTATACTTCAATCCTATTTATCAAGATCTGTTTCCGGAATCTTTGCATTCGTCTTTTATTCCATATTGCCTTTATTCCATATTGCCATACTCTATCCTTCCTACTTACATACTTTAGAAATTTATCCGGATGGCTCTTCGCCTCTACCGTCACCTTAACCATTTTCTTGGAAACCTTACTTGACCCTTACTAGAAACATATTTCTCTTGCTTACCCTTCCCCTCTTCTTATGACATTATAACCTTCTTAATCTAATATACATATATTCTTCTTCTTCCCGATATTGTTACATCATGATTATCCTTCTTTAACATTCGGAGAAAACAATATCAACCTGCCCTGTAGCATTTGCTATCTTAACTTCAATACCCAGCTCAATCAATACCTTTAACATATCGTAAGATCAATCATAAGAGAACGCATAATATTTAATGTGACCACTCATGAGGTATCGTTTACATCGCTTATTAATACGTCACTTATGAAATATCCCAATACTATTTACGATTGTCCTGAATCTGTGGCTTTAATACATCTTCCCTCTTTTTGCCTAGCTAGCCAAACTCATACCTCACGATCATTTAAAATTCTAATCGTAAGGCTCATATACTCGTAATTTCCCTCGGCTATTCTAGTTCCATCTTGCAATGTGACTTTGATTCCTTTACATCCTTCATTAGCTATTCAGCCTTGTTTTACTACATAATAATCTTGTGACAAGAGAACTTTTGAAAAAGAATTTTTTTTCTGTACCTTGGTCCTACCTTTTGTCATATATTCATATATCCTTAAACTCGTACCTCCGTATAACATTCTTGCCAATATATTTTATCTGATAAAAAGGCTCTTGTTGATATCTGGCTCTTTTAGTAACGTATATCGTTCCCTTACCTCTGCTACCCCTTTATACTCATAAATCATTAGCATATTTATACTCAAGGGTCATGCGTAAATATATACTTATCCCTTCCACTTCTTACTTCAAGAAGAAGTTACAACTCCCATCTAATCATACTGACATCTCATTAATGAAACACTTTGAAAGGTTTAATCAACTCAAGTTTCACCCCAGTCCAACCAAAAGAATATAAGGAGTAATATCTAAGAATGTAGAACTCAGTTCAATCAACGCGTATACATCATGAGAGAATACTAACAATATACCTGTGACAACATTGGGAGAGGACTCAAGATCCTGTCGTCTAGCTAGTGCAAAGATACGGTTCTGAGGGCCGCTCGAACTAGATGCTCCCTCTCTACCTCTACCACAACCTGCTGACACCTATGAACCTTGCCCCACAGGGCGTACGGATGATAAAGAACCAATTGCTGATCTTGTGGGATGAGCCTTATCTCTGCCATTCCTCAATGGAAAATCACGCATCATATGACCAACCCGATCGCAAGCATAACAAGCACCTGAACCTAAGCGGCACTGTCCAGAATGTGGCCTACCACACTGAGCACATCGGGGTGAGGGTAGTCTCATCTGGCCTGAATCATTCCTATACTAGAAACTCAAAACTCTGGAGCTCTGGCCTGATCCGAAATAAATGGAACGATAAAATCTCTTGCCCACAAATCGAAGAGGTACACTGACTGCTGACTGGCCTAAATGCCTAGAATACTGCTGCCTTTACCCCCTCTAAACTCACTAGCGGCATTGAAAGATCTGGCCCTCTTACTATAACCTCTATCATAATCACGCTCATCCCTTTGCGACTGCTGCTGTTCTTCTAGATTCTGGGCATGGGCCTGAATACGAGCAATATCCATCCTATCCTGAAGTGACACCGTCAAGCACTCCTTAATTAGATATAGCCCTAAACCACTCACAAATTGGTGTACGCGGTCCCCCATATCATCTACCATGGCTGGAGCATACCTAGCCAAGGAATTAAAGTGAAGACTGTATTCTCGAGCGCTCATACTCCCTTGCCTAAGGTTCAAGAAGTTGTTGGCTCGAGCCTGTCGAACCTCCGGTGGAAAATAATATCGGAGGAAGGCATCCACGAACTCTTGCCATACCAGGGGAGGTACATTTACCCCTCTTGAAGACATCCAAGTATTGTTCCAATGGACGGCCATATCCCGCAATCTATAAGAAGCCAATTCAACCGACTCAGTATCGGAACCATGTATTATTCGCAACGTCTGCAGCGTCTCATCTATGAAACTCTGTGGGTCTTCATCCGATTTTAACCCATAGATTTCTGGAGGGTTCAAACTAATAAAATCACGGGCTCTTGCACTGAACGCTCTATCACCCTGGCCCGCGCCCTGCCGCTGGGCCTGAGTGGCAACTATCTAGGTCAGCAACTGAATAGCCTCTCACATTTGCTGGCCCGGGATATCTGGTAGAGGAACTGGGGGTGTCGAAGCTGGACCTGAGGCCCCTTCATGATCCTCTGATATAGCTGGAGTATGAGAGGTCCGAGATGGAACCTCATTCTGAGACTCACCCTCCTCTATATCTACGAGCGGCTCTTGCTCAGTCCTCTTTCTGGCCACTGTCTTGCCCTTTTGGGCCACTTGTTGCTTTTCTCTTCATAGGCATCGCTGAAAACATAACACACGACTAGGAAAAGGGTAATCCTGATAGCATAGCTCTATCGCATGATCTAAGATGAGAAAGAAGGGTCAATCATTCCTAATAGCCCCGCAGCCTCCTGTTTAAAAGTGTGGCGTGCTTGACACTCATAAACAGGACTCTACCGGACACAACTTGTAGACATACCCAAGGACGAACTGCTCTGATACCACTTTTGTCACGACCCAACCAGAGGGCCATGACGGGCACCCGGAGCTAATCTACTAAGCACCACTGAACATACATCTCATACTTATTTCTAGGTGGGCCACAAAGCTAGCTCACGGGAGTCATAATCTGTAAGGGCATATATCACGAGATAATGACACATCACTATTTAATCGTCAATAACTATGCCCATAAACATAAGCCAACAAGGCTGCCAAAATATAATACAACAATATTAACCGATAAGGTTATGAAACTTCTAACTATCCACACATGTCTACGAGCCTTTATATATAGAGTACTGGAAATCATAAGGACGGGACGGGCAGGACTCTGCCATGCCCAAGTATATAGACAGATGAGTAATACCAATAGACTACAACTCCGAAGCAAATGGAGTGCTCTTGAGACTCCGCTGGTGAAGCTTTTAAGGGTCTGGTCCGTCTCCCTGTTTTCTTACGGGCATGAACGTAGCGTCCACAAGAAAAGACGTCAGTACGAATAATGCACCGAGTTTGTAAGGCATGAATAACAACATAACAAGAGATATGGAATATAACATGAGTTAAAGAGAGAGAACCTGTACATTTGAATGCGTCTTAAGGTGGATACCATGCACACTTAGTCTCTTTAAAAAAATATATTTTTCATACATATATAACATAATAGTGTTGTCGAACGTGCAACCCGATCTGTATATCATATCATCACTACATATGTTGCCGAGGAACAAACGGCCCGATCAATTTAACCATAAATCCCGCGTCCGGGATGATATCATAGTATACCAGCTGATCAGGAGGTTATGCGTAGATAACGCCTGCCCTTTCCCCATATCCCATATATACATATATAATATACAAATATAATATAAGTAGCATGTATGCGTAGATAACGCCTGCCCTTTCCCCATATCCCATATATACATATATAATATACAAATATAATATAAGTAGCATGTATGAGAGGCCAAATAAAATTACCACTTTATCGGAGTGACGTAAGGTCGGTAACCTCCGATTTATGTTATGGAATAATCATTATCATTATATCTCACCTTCAAGGAACAAGTAACATAAGGTGAGATCAACAACAAGGAATAAAATCAAGAAAATCATGAAATAAACTCAATAATCTCATAATAGCATCAAACCCATAAGTTTTGGAATCTCTTGAATGGGATCATCATTATCATCATGGACCATATTTATCTTTTTAATCATAAGAAAGAATCATGAAATTCTAGCTTTTGGGAATAAGGATGTTATGGAAAACATGTATGGGTTTATAAAAAAGAATCATGCCTTTAGAAAGGGACAGCCTTAACATACCTTATCGGTCACCTTAACTTTAACTACTTAACGCTTATACTCCCAAGCTCATAAATCTACATTCAAGAGAATTCATACCATTGTTAGGCCTATCGTCATATGCTTGTCGTAAGCCTTCAAATTAAATCCTCTTAGAATCTACCGGAATTCGGGCAGTATCTCTCCTGTTTATATCCCTAGCCCGAAATCACAATACTAGCAAAACAATAATAATAGCAACATCAATATCAAAAACATCATAATCAACATCAATATGCTCAATAAAACATCCCACACAATGTTTTCCCAATTTCTCAACCAATCACTAGACTTTACGAAGCTTTAACAACTAAATTTCCATGGTACAATTCATAAAACCCATAGTAAATAATATCCTTACCTCAATCAAGGTTGGTAGGCCTTGAAATCTTATTTATCTTTGTTGACGTCCTTTTTTTCATAGAGATTCGTTGTTTAGAACAAGAACTACAAGATCTTATACGTTTCCCGACCCTAAATCCTGGGGTTTCACTTGATTTGGGCTAAAATTTTATGGAGGACATTGAGAGAATGTTCTAGGATCTTAGGGAAGGTTTCAGAGGTGTTTGGATGAAAAAATAAGGGGTAAAACCCCTTTTATAGTGTTCTAGGGTCGGTTGGTACCGACCTAGAATTTTCGGGTACTGTAGCGCTCGTGTCGCGCACTGTAGTTGTGCGTTTCTACTCTGCTAGCCTAAATTGTAACGTCCATAATTCTCTACTCCGACGTTTTATTGACGAGCGGTTTGTTGCATTGGAAACTAGACTTCATGAACTTCAATTTAGGCTTTTACTTGACTTCAAAACTCTTCATATGCTAAAAGATATTCTTTGCCCAATTTGGCTCATTCCTGTCGTTCAAAGTAGCGCTCATCTTCTTTCAAAGTCAAACTAACTCAACTTCTTCCACTCATTTCCCTATAGGACCTTCCAGAATTCTTCATATGCATCCTTTACTCATAAAATGTACTTAATAATGCTTCGTCCCTTATACTCCAAAGTTGTTTTACTTAGCCATAGTTCAACATACTTATGCTCAAATTTGATAAGTGCTTCTCCACAAGTACGGGGTGTAACAATAATGCTAAGTGAGTAATGGATCAACTACTCAACAAACAACTATTAGGGAAGAGAACCAAACTACTTCTACCCTTTTAAATGGGTGAACTATCAGTAAGTGTGAATTCATACTGACATCAATCCTAATAATCATATTCTATCCATTCATGGGTTTTCCACTCAATTCAACCCCTTTCAATAAGCTTTTTAGGCTAAAGCTTCCATTTTTATTGGAACCCTAAGTCTCAATTGACAATTTCCACCGTTTATAACCAATTTTCACCCTAGGAAGTGATAACCTATACTCCTAGATGATTAAACAATAATAAAATCGATAACCCATCAATTGTTTAAGGATTTGCAATTTCTAGGGTTCTAACCTTTTCTTCCACCATTAAAGGACCCTTAATTCATGCAGGACTCAAGAAGATGATGGAATGAACAAAGTAAAGGGTCGAGACTTACCTTTCAAGAGTGTTTTAGCCCTAGCCTTGGAAATTCACCACAAGAGTTTTTGGGAACTGTTTTGGAGTTATGTGGGGAATGAGTTCAGAATAAAGAATATAAAACATTGGTTCTGCCTCCCGTCGACCGCTGCAGCGGTCTCGCTATAGTAGGAAACCACCCGCTATGGCGAACTTCATTATTCCCGGACTCCCCGCGGCGGCGAGCCCTATTGACACCTAATTTTCACCTCATAAAATGCGTATTCTAATTTTTAAATTTCTAGAGTCCAAGATGGAGTAAAGATGCCTTTTAAAAATTTAAAAATCCTGAGAAAATTGCAAAAATTGACGTTTAATTATTATTCTATAAAAATTGACAATTACAAGAAATTGCGAGTTATTTAATTTTGTAAATGTAAGTCAAAAAGAAGATGCGTATCCCGCTCCATCTAAATTCGGGAAATTCAACAATTGAAATGACGTACGAATTACGGTTCATTTTTTATCGCATTTTTCACATCTTTAAAAGTATCCGTAACTATATGAGTATTAGGCTTGTTTTGAAGCCAATATTTTAAATTTGCGAGTTTTAAATTTTTATTTGCCTAAATGAATATTTTTATACGCATATTTTAGTACTTAGTTTTATTTTAACTTAAAATAGAGGAGGGGTTGAATTTAACCCTTTTAAAATAGGGGGGGAGGGGGGGGGGGAGGACTTTAAAGAAAATACGGGTGGAAGTTTATTAAAATAAACATTCCACACCCCCCTCCCAATTTTGATTTTTCATTCACCCGACTCTTCTTTTTCTCTTTGGAGGCGATATTGGCGATTAGGGTTCTCACAATAGTTATGGCCAATTCCGGCCATCTCTTGGCCATTTGTGGGCAGATTTTTTAGGGCTTTTGCTCTACTGTCCTTGCTATTCGCGATTATGGGTTTGTTTTCCTATAATCTTCACTTTGTGGTTCAAATTCGATGTTTTCTTGGGATGTTGCTCAAGTCCCTCATTGTGTATGGTTGTCATGGGCGAGGTAATGAGCCTTTAGCCATCTTGTGCCCCATGCACAAGAAATGATGGACTTAGGATAAAATCCCATTTGGGATTTGTTTGGATTCGGGTACGATTTAGGGATTTTATCTCATTTTTTGCGGAATTGGCACCGTTGGTGTACTGGGTTTTGTTTATTTGAGTTGAATGATTGTACTATCCTAGTATTTTTCCCATTTTTGATTAATTATTATTCAATTTAGGGTACAATATTGTTTAAGTTTTTGTCCTGTTATGTGAGTTGGATGATTTCAATTGGCTATTTGTACTATTCTAGTACGAATTTGTGGGAATTTTATGATTTTGCTGATTTTTTTTATTTGATTTTGAAATTCAAAAGTTAAGTTTTTGGAGGGATTTTCGGGTGACTTGGGCTTTGGTGTCCATTTCTATTTTGAAAAAACCTAAGAGGAATACTATAAATAGAAGGTGAGAGGACTTTGAATTGGGGTTCCTCTTTTTGAGCTTTTTCCAGAAAACTCTAAGGCATTTTCACAAAAATATTCAATCTATATACTATACTCTACTGTACTAATATATACTACACTAAAAAACATCGATATACTACACTAATACACTACCTATATTATCTAAATCTTTGAAGAAAAAAAAAGCTACTTAAGGGTCTATTTTTGGTATTGATGTTTGAAGTTTGCTGGCCTTCAATCCCCTATTTTGATCCTAGGTTGCCGCTTGAAAA
>NC_081344.1:56367912-56428016 GCF_029784015.1 Lycium ferocissimum
CGATGAGACTCACATCTATTCTCATTGACATACAAAGCCTCAAATGGGGCCACGTCAATGCTCGAGTGGTAACTATTATTATACGCATATTCTGCCAATGGTAAGAACTGATACCAATGGCCACCAAAGTCAATCACACAAACTCGGAGCATGTCTTCTAGGACCTGAATGGTCCGCTCAGACTGGCCATCTATTTGAGAGTGGAAAGCTATACTAAGGTCCAATCTAGTACGCAATTCTAAATGCAAAGTCTTCCAAAATGGGGATGTAAACGTTGTGCCTCTATCGGATATGATGGAAATAGAAAGCCCATGTAGACAAACAATCTTACGTATATAAATCTGGGCTAACTTCTGGGCAGTATGTGTAATCTAAACCCATATGAAATGGGTAGAATTCTGGGCAGTATGTGTAATCTAAACCCAAGGTCTTCGAAAGACCAACCACCAAATCCATTGCTATCCTCTCCCACTTCCACTCTGGAACATGCACCCTCTGAAATGTACCCCCGGGTCTCTGGTGCTCGTACTCCACCTGCTGGTAATTCAAACACTATGCAATGAACTCAACAATATCCCGCTTCATCCTAGCCCACTAATAGTGCTGCCTCAGATCACAGTACATCTTGGTAGCATCAGGATGAGTGGAATATATAAAACTGTGAGCCTCCGCTAAAATTATCTTAATGAAATTGTCAACACGGGGAACACAAACACGCCGCTTGATTCTCAAGACCGCTTCATCATCAATCACGGCCTCTTTGGCCTCACCACTCATTACGTTATCGTAAATCTTACTCAAACTCATATCCCGAACTGTCTGGGCTTAATCTGCTCCAAAAATGATGATCTCACCTCAATACAACCCAATACTCTGCCCGAACTTGACACATCAAGTCTCATAAAACTGTTAGCTAGAGTCTGAACCTCCCTGGCTAACGGACGCTCTAACCTAATCAAACGAGCCAAACTTCCCGTGCTAGTTGATTTTCTGCTCAAGGCATCTGCCACCACATTTGCCTTGTCATTGTGATACAAAATAGTAATATCGTAATTATTAAGTAACTCCATCCATCTCCGCTCCCTAGAATTAAGGTCCCTCTGAGTAAACACATGTTGAAGACTGCGATGATCAGTAAATACCTCGTAACGGGCACCATAGAGATAGTGCCTCCAAATCTTCAATGCAAAAACCACAGCTGCCAACTCCAAGTCATGAGTAAGATAGCTCTTCTCATGAATCTTTAACTATCTGGAAGCATAATCAATTACCTTCTTTTCCTGCATCAAAATAGCACCTAAACCAGAATGAGAAGCGTCACAATAAACCACAAAGTCCTTGCCTTCTAGGGGAAAAGATAGAATAGGGGTTGTAGTCAATAAAGTCTTGAGCTTTTGGAAGATCTCCTCACACTCGTCAGACCACTGGAAGAGTATGTCACGACCCAAACTGATGGGCCATGACTAATGCCCGAGCTGGACACTCGTATACGAACCTGCTAGCTATAATCAAACTGATACTAGGACAATGTGGAAAATTCGTAAAAACATGCTGTAAACTCATAATGCCATTTATCAAAATGAACCTATCTCCTGAGGAGTCACAATTAACCAAACATAACAAACTATGCAAGCCGACAAGGCTGCCACTATACGCGGGAATATCTAAAATGAACTACATCCGTATAGCTGACCAAATCATATATACAACCCACATACGTCTACAGACCTATAAGAGTATAACAAAGTCTATGTCAAATGGATCTGTACCAAAATGACTCAAGCTCCGAAACAATGGAGCTCTCCAACCGAGCGTAAGTCTAGGCGGCGGATCACCAAGCGGCTTTCGTACCGGCGGCATGAAACGCGGCCCACCGAAGAGCGGGGCCGCACGAATAATGTACTGAGAATGTAAGGCATAAATAACAACATACAAAGATGTGAAAGGTAACATGGATTAGGAGGGATAACCTGTACATCTTAAAATCATATGCACACAAGCACCTATATACATATATACACATATAACATAAGTATTAGTGTTGCGGACCGTGCAACCCGATCCATAAATGTTAGTTCTGTGGAACGTACAGCCCGATCCAAAAGTATATCATTTTGCCGCGGAACGAACGGCCCGATCCATAAATATCATATGTTTGTGCCGAGGAACGTACGGCCCAATCCATATAAGTTAGTGCCGAGGAACGTACGGCCCGATCCATATAAGTTAGTGCCAAGGAACGTACGGCCCGATCCATATATATCATATTCATATACATAATGTAAATAACATGCATTAAAGCTCATATGAAGGCTATAACTTTATCGGAGCGACGTACGGTCGGTAACCTCCGATTCACATTATGGAACAACCATTATCGCTATATCTCACCTCGAAGGAACAATTCATAAGGTGAGATCAACAACAATGAAATAAAGCGAGAAAATCACGAAATAGCTCAACATTTTCATATCATCATTGAAATCATAACTTGAGACCTTTGAACATAAAATCATCATTTTCATTGTAATCATCATAGAATCATTCTCATCTTTAACATCATGAGAAGCTTTAAGAATTATGAACTTCTAGCTTTTGAAATCAAGGAGGTTATGAAAACATTTATGGAATCATACCATAGGAATCATGCCTTTGAAAGAAAGGGACGAGCCTTAACATACCTTTTCGATCATCTTAACTTTAACTATTTAACGCTTATCCTCCTAAGCTTGTAAATCTAAATTTAAGAGAATTCATATTATCGTTATGCTTATCGTCAAATGCTTGTCTTAAGCCCTCAAATTAATTCCTTTTAAAATCTTTCGAAATTCAGCAAAGATTCCCCCCGTTTATATCCCTAGCCCAAAATCACAAGATCAACAAAACAACAGCAATAGTAATACTAATATCAACCGCATCATCATCAATACCAAAATATTCCACAAAACATCCAACACAATATTTTTCAACACACAACAATAATATATACTTCCTTTCTTCCCAATCAAGGAGCATAATCTCATCAACACACTAACAACATTAGATAGCATCTCTATATATGTAAATCAGCCCTGCCCACATGGCCACAACATGCTCAAAATAAATTCCCATAAACACAACAACTACAACACAACACTTTATGACCTTTCGTCCATAACTATTTTTACTTTTAAGACTTGCTAAACCTTCAAATCAACTCAACATAAGAGATAGGATGAATAACATACTTTATACTTGTAGAACTTTAGCCACACCAAAACTCACCACAACATCAAGTAGAAGCAAGAACAATCACCTTTTGTGGACTAGTTTGGTGTAATCTTGTTAAATTCTCGATTTAATGGGCTATAAATGTTTGGGGGATGTGTTGGGAAGTTTCTAGGACTATTGAGAATGTAAAAATGCTGAAAAAATGGAGTTAATGGGGGTATTTATACCCCTCATAAGTCGGTTCCACCGACCTTCTCAAGTGGGACCCGCGGAAGCCATTTGGCAGCTTGGAGTCTTTATCTTAAAATGGCCATAACTCCCTACTCCGATGTCGTTGTTACGACCGTTTTATTGCGTTGGAAACTCGACTCGACGAACTTCATTTTAGACTTTTGAAACACCTTAAAACTCCTAATATACCTAGAGATATATCCCTCAAAAGTTGACCCAAAATTCTACTAACTTTTTTCCAAACTTTCGACAAACTTATTTTCTTTGATTTGCTTGGTCCCAGAATCTTCCGAAACTCTCCATACATGATATTTATCATTAATCATACTTGATAATGGTCATGTCCTTTGGTTCCAATGTTTTCCTTCCCAGTTACGACTTACGAGATCGTAATTCATCATTTACTTCATTGTTACGTGCTTCCTATGGCTTGTACCTTCAAAAAATTCATGGGACGTCTCCAATACTCTATTAATACGGTGAAGTACGTGGCATGCTCATGCTCTGAAAGTGCAAGGTGTAATAAGGTACCTCTTTCTGAGTCAAACGGGTCAAATGTGAAGCAATAAAAGCAAACCCCTTCACGAACCAACGGTATTAGCTGGCCAACCCTACAAAGATGCAAATCTCCGTCACTGATGTAGGCCTATCCCAATCTCTCACTACCTCAATCTTTTTAGGAACAACCTTAATCCCTTCCTTTCTAAACCACATGTCCCAAGAAGAACACAAAAGCAAGCTAAAATTCATACTTAGAGAACATGGCATACAACTCCTTGTCTCTCAGTAACCCGAGAACAATCCTCAAGTGTTTTTCATGGTCTTTCTTGCTCTTTGAATACACCAGGATGTCATCAATAAGCACTATCACAAAATGAGTCTAAGTATGGCATAAAATGCCATTCATCAAATCCATAAAAGCAGGTGGGGCATTAGTAAGCCCGAAAAACATAACTAGAAACTCATAATGCCCATACCTAGTCTGAAAAGCTGTCTTAGGAATAGCATTTGCCCGAATTTTCAATTGATGATAACTCGATCTCAAATCGATTTTCCAAAACACAGAAACCCCCTAAAGCTGATCAAACAAATCATCAATACGAGGGATGGGGTATTTATTGTTATACCTCGCATTTTGTAAGTTTGGATATTCCGAGTCAATGGCAGGAAGTTAAGGACAAGGTGATTTTTTTTCGATTTTGTTAAGAATGCATAAGTTGTATGTTCATCTTTTATTGGTATGGAGAATTAAGGATAAATGTGGAATAAGGAAAAATTAAGGGCTAAGAGTGGAAATAAAATATTTCATGAAGTGGCCAAATGGCCAAAGTGGCCGTGGGCCCCACCCTAACTTGGCCAATATTTTCATGCCATGAGATGGCACATGTGTACACTACACATTTGTGGGAGTCAAGTATATGTACATGTGGGTACAAGTCATGAAGCAAGACTAATATTCATCTTTTGTGACTTAAGGAAATTTCTAGAAAATTGGAGAAAAATTGAGAAAAATAAAGGGCACATGACCGGCCATGTGCCACATATGTATATATATATAAGTGATGATTTAACAAGGCAACTCATCCTTCCATATTTAGAAAACTCAAGAGAGATAGAAAAAAAAAAAAAAAAAGAGAGAGTCGGCCAAGGTATGGCCGAACATGGCCATGGAAAACTTGGTCAAGAAAAATTATTTCCTTTAAGCTTTTCTACTAATTGGAAGGTCCTCTACAACGTGGAGTAGTTTTTGGAACAAGGAAACCATTCGTTTTAGCTATGGAGGGTCCTAGCCGAGAAGAGGAATTGAAGGGAGAAGGTAAGATTCTATCCTTTCCTACATGTTTTGTGGATGGTTGTGTGTGTTGTGCTATGTTGAAACGGATGAAATTCATGAAGTTATGGTATGGGAGTTGTGGCCGTGCATATATGTTGTGTTGAGTAAGAATGATGAATTAAATTACTTGGTATGTTAGTTGTTGTTGTTATGGATTATGTGATGAAAATGAGGTTTGATGACTTAAAGTGAAGTTGTAAATGTTTGTGGGCTGATTTAGAACCCAAAGTGATTCTAATATAGTTTCATGTATCGATGAGAAATGATGTTCCTAATGTAGTTGAAGGATTTCGGGTGGAATGGCCTAATGTTCGGGTTGTTTTGAATATTGTATGGATTGCTTGGAATGTTCTTAAATCATGCGTGAATGGTTGCGGATTAGTAATCGAATATATGAGCATTGGTATTGAATTGATTGTGTGTAGTTTATTTGAATATAAATGAAATGTTGCCGAATTGTGTAGAAAGGAATTATTAATGTTAGAATGCGTTTTGGGATCACTTATGGATATTGCTAGTATGGTTGTTGGTTTGGTTGTTGTTGATTTGGCCGAGTTGAATTCTCGGGGATGTTGAAGTCATAGGGGAAATGCTGCCGAAATTTTTGTAGACAAAGTGTTAATTTGGAATTGGATTCATAAGTATTATGGCTAATGGTTGATACCTAATGACATTATTGTAGATCGTGAGAAGTCGAGACATAAGTTCGGATTAGCTTAGGAGGCGGCTAAGGTATGTAAAGCTCACCCCTTCTTTCTTTGGCATGTCTTAGTTAAAAATAAGTTATGACACGAGTCTCGAGGTAACTCTATTCTTGCAATCCGAGCGTGTCTATGATTCTTATTTGTTTCTTGATATTCGTATTCTTAATGTAGTCGAATTATGGTTTTTATGTTTTTGTATGACGAAGTTTCAAAAGTTGCATAAAAGTTTCATTTTCAAAAGAGTTTTGTTCTTAAATGCTTCCGTAACTACGAACGAGTGTAACTTTCATAGAAGGGCTCGGATTGCTTCGATATGTTTGTAGAAAGTCCTAAAGTGAATAATGTTCGTAACTTTCCGAGGCGGCTCGAATTGATTTGACATATGACTATGATCCCTACGGTTCTAGTATACGCTTAAGATGTTTGATATGTTTCCGAGTAACGTCCGAAAGATTTTTGATATAACTATTGTCCCGATTTTCAAATGACGATTCGTTTAGATTACTTCATTGAGTCTCTGAGAAAGATTTATGTGCATATGGTTTGTCACTACTCTGCTCGTGCCAGCCTCAATGTATCTTTCACCGAGTCCCGGGCCGGGTACGTATTCGTGCACACCCCACTGCATTGTTTACCGAGTCCCTCACTAGAGGGCCGGGTACGCTATATATATGTATATGATGATGTGATGATATGGGGATGGCGGCCAGGATGGCATACCGAGTCCCTTGCTAGCGGGGCCGGGACACGCTATTCACCGAGTCCCTCACTAGAGGGCCGGGTACGGTATATATATATGTATATATATGCATGCATGATTATGATATGATTTTACTCACCGAGTCCTCCTAGAGGGCCGGGTACGGTATATATGTACGATGATATGATAACATGAGCATGATATGATTTTACTTACCGATATATGTATATGCATGATAAATGTTTTAAAAGGCAAGTCTTATGATTTTCTATACTCTTTATCCCAGTATGATCCCGCTTACTGTATTTCATGCTTTACATACTCAGTACATATTCCGTACTGACCCCCTTTCTTCGGGGGCTGCGTTTCATGCCGCGCAGGTACACCCAAAGCGAGCTCAAGATATTAGCAAAAGATGTTCCAGCGGGGTTGGCGAGCTCCATTTTCTCCGGAGTGCTGCCGAGTCGTAGCATTATGATATGGATTCATGTTCGTATTTAGAGACTTTGCAGACAGTGTCGTGGGTATAAGATGTCGGTTATGTAAGCGGCTATGTAAGCCGATGTATTATTACGCATTGTATTATAAGTTTTATATGTTACAGATTTTATTTGATTCGAGAAAGGTAAAAAGCATATTGTTCTTCGAAAAACTTTCATTATGTATTTGTGTCATGATTTGAGAGCCAGCATGGTTATGAGTATTATGAGAGTCGGCGGGTTCGCCTCGGCTCCTAAATAAGGGTCGGGTGCCCGTCCACCCCCATCGGGTTAAGCGGCGTGACATTTATTTGGGATGGTGACTTTTATTCAACTGGAGGTAATCAATGCACATCCGCATAGTACCATCTTTATTTTTCATGAACAGAATAGGAGCGTCTCACGGGGAGACACTCGGACGAATGAAACCCATACAAAGAAGATCTTGAAGTTGTTCTTTTAATTCCCTCAAATCTGCTGGTGCCATCCGATATGGCAGAATAGAAATAGGGAGGGTCTCTGGCTCTAAGTCGACGCAGAAGTCAATGTCACAGTCCGGTGGCATGCTCGATAAGTCTGCGGGAAGCACCTCCGCAAACTCACGTACCACAGGAAATTATGCAAGGGATGAACCGTCAACACTGGTATCACGGATATGTGCCAAATAAGCCAAGCACCCCCTATCCACTAGCTTCTTTGCACGAATAAATGAAGTTATTTTCTTTGGGGAGGGACTAAGGTCACCCTTCTACTCAACTCAAGGCACCTCAGGCATCGCTAAGGTGACTGTCTTGCCATAACAGTCTAGAATTGCATGATAAGGAGCTAACCAACTCATACCCAGGATGACATTAAAATCTATCATGTCTAGAATCACTAAATCCACCTAGGTGCCATACCCCATAAGTGTGATAGTACAAGATCGAAAAACTCTATCTAAAACCACCAAATCTCCAACTGGAGTAGATATATGTATAGAGGCATCAAGAAAATCACAGACCACATTAAGACCTATAGAGAAATATGTAGACACATAAGAAAATGTAGAACCCGAGTCAAACAATACAGAAGCCATCCGGTGGCAGATTGAGATGTTACCTGTGATGACTGCATCTAAGCCCTCAGCCTCTGTCCTGCTAGGAAAGGAATAACAATGAACCCATCCGCCAATAGCCTGTGAACTGTTGCGATCAACCTGTCTTGTCTGGGCCCCGCGATGTCTATCTCTACCAGACTAAAACCCGCCTCTGTTAGACTGTGTGCCACTTCTACCGGCCATATGACTATTACCTCCAGACTGAGCGCGGTTACCCTCATAAGATCCTCCCTCTCAGCCTGATACTGGAGCTCTGGGAGCCTGAAACTGAGTACCCTAGCCACCTTGCCTAAGCCTGGAACAACTTCTCTTGAAATACCCCGTATCACCGCACTCGAAACATCCACGTTTTTACCATCGGACACTGAACAGAAACGGACGAAGACGAATAACCACCTTAATCTGGAGCTCTGGCCTGTGAACCCCCTAGCTGACTGGCCCCTGATGGGCCTCCAACTAAAGCTAGCATGGCTGACTGAACAGGTCATCTCGAAAAGACCTGGGAACTCTGGCCCTTAGAGAAAGAGCCACTGAAACTACTACCCTTTCGGACCTTCTTCTCCGCGTACTTATTATACCATCCTGCCTAACACCTTCGACAGTCCTAACATGATCCACCACTTCCTGAAATGAAGCACTAGCTGCTGCAAAGCTGAAGCGCTGACAACTGAAGAGCAATGTTCAACCCTTTCACAAATCTCCTAACCCTCTTCTCCTCAGTAGGCATAAGCTGGAGGGCATAGCGAGACAACGAATGGAACCGAGCCTCATAAGTAGCCACAGACAAATTACCCTGCTCAATGTTACTGAACTCATCATGCCTGCGGTCCCTCAAGGTACGAGGAAAATACTTGTCTAAGAACACCTGATAAAACTGAGTCCATATCAACGGAGGCGATCCTGCTAGCCTGCACTCTACAAAAGCCCTCTATGATAACTTGGCATCACCCACGAGCTGGAAGGTCACAAACTCCACACCATACTTCTCCACTGCCCCCATCTTATGGAGCTTCTCATGATAGTCCATAATGAACTCATAAGCATCCTTAGCCTCAATGCCAAAGAACTCTGGAGGCTTCATCTTAGTGAACCTCCAAAACCAATCATGCTCATCCCTGTCAACACCGGACCTCCCACTGGTCTAGGAAATACCTCCAGTCTTGGAGCCTCGCCCAAACGAGGAGCCACAGCTGCAGCATGCTGTAACCCTAGAGCATGAATTCTGCCTGGAGCTTGATCACCCACTCTGCCACCTTGAGCACCTGGAACAGCTGGTAATACACCTGCCTCTGTCAAGCCCTTTAGCAGGTTCAACACTCGAACAATAACATCCAACAACACTGGATAAGCTATAATATTTGGCTGAGCTAGTGCGTTGCGACTCGCCGCCTAATCGGAATCACCGCAGACTCGGGGGACTCGACAGTTCGGGCCCGACCAGCTCGGGAGCCCCCGCCCGGGCCGGTGCAAATGCTTCCCCTACCTCTACCACGGCCATGGCCCCTGGCTGGGCCTCCACCACGAACCGCGACCCCGGTGACTTGTCCTCCACCGTAAGCTGGAACACCAGCGGCCAACGTACCTCAATAGCTGCCGCACAAGTCCTCTCCATATGTGAGAGAATAAAAAGAAAAGTTAGATACCAATTTAAATCATCCAAATACTAATTGGAATCAAGTAGCACGAAAGAAAGAAAGATTTTGAATTTTTCTAGCGAAGATAATTACAGGCGTCTCTGTATCGATCCGCAAGACTCTATTAGGCACAACAACACATAACCATATAAAACTATCGACTAGAATCATCCAATACCGAAATAAGATAAGCCCATACAAATAGTAATCAATAAAAGTAACTCAACTTGTGTCATTACCAACACAACCATAGCTCACGAATGATCTCAACTCTGTCACATATCCATACATACAAGGTAAATGGTAAAGTTTGCCCAGATAGCCATGAGCTGTAGGGGATCCATGGCGTTCATGTACCACTCGCTCCGGAACTGACCTCAGATCACGAGCCCATAACTAGGCGACATCCTCACCCCCTGTCAAATGTGCTTTTTTATATTCATATTGTCTTTCTCATCACAATGTATTTCTATTACACAGTCAATTAGGAATGTGAACAATCAATGCATCAATTTCAAAGAACATAAGTCACCATGCCACAAGTCATATCAAGACTCAAGAATCAATTCATCAAAAGCATGAACAAGGGATTACTCCAAGTCAACAAGAAGAGTATTGGGCACCCGACCCCTTCTTATGTCCGAAGCCCTAATCATTACATACATATTCTCTTTGGATCCTCAAAACAAATGATAGTAAAATACATAGTAAAATTTTCAAAATCTTTTTGACGTTTTTCAAACTAAGCACGGTACATAGTAAAATTTTCAAAAAGCACAAGGACACCCGTAACATAATGTATAATAAAACGTATCGGCTAGTGGGGCCGTTTTCAAAATTGTCACTCTAGACTCATGACTCTGTCTGCAAAGTCTCTAACTTTATTCCAGATACGGTAGCATAGACACTCTGACTCGGCAACACTCCGGAATGAAGTGGAGCTCGCCAATCCGCTGGAACGTCTCCTGTAATGGCTTCTATTCGTTCGGTGTACCGCGCGGCATGAAACGCAGCGCCCACAAAAGGGGCGTCGCACGAGTAATGTACTGAGTATGTAAGACATGGATGGTAACATAGAAAGAGACATAGTTATGTGCAACAACAGTATGGAGACGTAAAGCATGTCATGTAGAAGGGAGTATCCTGTACATATAAGACATATCGTGTGTGGGAGTAAACATTTGTACATATAGTATGTAACCCGTACATATAGGACACATCATGTGTGTAGCCGTAACTTTGTACATGTGGAACATATCATGTAAGTCGTATTTTGTATATATGGAACATATCATGTAAAGTCGTGACCGTGCATATGAGTGCCCCTGGGGGCGGATGCCATGCATGCTTGTTTGGTCATATGGTATCATAGCGCCGAACAAGCCGGCTCACCCACATAGCGCCGAAATACGTCGGCTCGCCCATAAATCCCGCGTCCGGGATCCGCGTCCGGGATGATAAGCCAGCTGACCAGGTGGCAATGAAACATGTGTCCCTTCACATTTCCCCTCATGTACATGTATCCCATCCCCCCAACCCATATACAGGTATGGCATGCATGAGAGCCCAAAGAAAGTCATGTACTCGTCGGAGGGACGTAAGGTCGGAAACCTCCGATCGCATTATGGAGTAATCATGGCCGCTTTGTCTCACCTTGAAGGATCGATAATCATAAGGCGAGACTACCAACAGAGAATGACATTAAGAGAGCATAGAACATGTCATTTCGTACCATATCATATCACATCATGTCATATCATAGCATATCGTGTCCTGTCATAGCATGTCATCTCATATCAAATCATGTCGTAGCATATCATGTCATGTCATGTCGTGTCATAGTCATTTTCTCATATTTGACCACATCATGATCATCATAGAATCATAGTCATTGTTTTAGTCATAAGAACTTTCATTATTGTAAAACTTGGTTTTTGAAGAAAAATGAATATTTTGGAAAACACTTGTAAACTTTTAGTAAGGAAAATCATGCTTTGGGGTCATGGGTTTAATTAAAACAACTATTATTTTATGGTCGGAATGATAACCAAGAACTTCCACTGGCTATAGTATGGAGACAAACCAAACGGGACGATAGAAAGGAATTTGGGAATAGTGGGCCCACCTCGGTCGAATGAGGCGGCGTACACAATTTACGTGTGATACATTTCATAACATTACTTATGAGAGTTTTAGGGTAGTCGGATCCTATTCATGCAGTTCTAGGTGTTTAGACATTTCTTTCCACTATTCATGAACATTTACTTCAATTCTACCGAATGAATAGTAACCAATTTCAATCTCAGATTTCTAGGATTAGAGTAGTCCCGAGACACGTTTTCAAGCCTATTACATCTAAGACATGCCAAAGAAGGAAAGTGAAGTCTTACATACCTTTTCCGCCTCATGCGCGACTCCAAATTCAAGTTCCAACTTCTCCAAAAATCTACATTTGGTCACATTTACCAAACATTAATTAGAGTCCTTAAGAATCCAAATCTTGAATTCACATTTGCCTACAAAAATTTCGGCAGCATTTCCCCTGTAAATGCGCCATCCCCGAGATTCTAACTCGGCCAATTTTAATCAACAACAATCCGGGAATTCAACCCGGCCAAATCTATCAATAATACCAACAATTGTTCAATTCTATTCAATTCTATTCAATTCAATTCAATTCAATTCACATGACTTTCAAAACGATTCAATCAACATATTAATCTATCCAACACCTTCCAACTCCAATAAAACCAATAACAATACATTTCCTTTTCTTCCATATTCATGAATTCCCCACTAACAACATCATCTTCCATGCATGCAAGAACATTATATTCAATTCATATAACTTCTAAACCAAGTCTCCAACTACTACAACTTTACTAGGATCATTAAGCTTTTATTAACAACATAGAATCCACACAACAACAACTAAAATATCAAATAGAATTAAGGCACCATAACTTGCCAACCCACACCCCTATTCGGCCACAATACTCACATACATATTTTCTTGCATTTTCATCCATTTCTATACATTACAACAACCAAAAGACTAAATAAACTTGTTCATTATCACTACACAATACCACACATACACGGCCACACTTAGCATGCACTCGGCCACAACACCAATTCCATATTCTCATGAATTTCATCCATTTTTCCGTACCACGACATGCACAACCGTCCATAATACATAAAAGAAGATTGAGTCTTACCTTTTCCCCTTAGCTTTTCACTTGGGCATGATCATGAACTTGCAACAAGGAAAGGTTTTCTTGCTCCAACAATCATACCATGTTGAAGAGGACCCTTGAATTGGTAGGAATACTAGGAGAAATAATTTTTTTGGACAAGATTTCAAAGGGTTTGTCTTCCTCCCTCTTGGCCGAATGGCCTAGTTTGTTTTCTTCCATGTTTTTCTTGAATTTTCTAGAAATGAAATGTGATGGAAATGATGAACTTGGTCATCCATATATATATATATATATAACAATAGAAATGTGCACATGACCATGCACATGCCTCATTTTTCTTCCAAATTTTTCTAGAGTTTTCTTCTCTTTTTCTTGAAAATAAATGATGACTTAGTTGTTGACTTGGTCATCCCTTGGCCTTTTCTTGATCATTGTGAAATTTCCGTTTTTGCCCTCGACTTTCCTCAATATTACCTTTTTACCCTTAGCCTTTCTCAATATTTCCATAACTCCGATGTTCATAAATAATATTCCTAACAACTCGTACACTAAAATTATTTCAGAACATAGTCTTGTCCTTAACTTCTCACCATTGACTCGGACTATCCAAATGTGCAAAAATGCGAGGTGTAACATCCTTCCCCCCTTTTGGAACATTCGTCCTCGAATGTTCAACTGGTCTTACAGGGTCGCATAAGCACCTCGGGGGGAGCTCCCTTTTTATAACTAGCGCTATCCTTCACATTATCTCTTAAGTTACCCAACATCATTCTTTCATCATCCTCGCTCTCTTCATACACGTCCATTTTCTAGTGTCCTGTCATTCGAGGTTTTTGCAAGACTTCGCACACTGCCTCAAACACCATCCTGATTCTTATACCCTTATCGTTGGTTTTCCGATCTCACTGACTTATTTCCATGAAGGGGGGTTTCATTTGTAATCCAAGCGTCCGTATCAAACATATTACCGTATCAACTGTCTCTATCTCATCCTTACATTCCTCTCACCTGCTTCCCCCCTTTTGGGGTGTACCTAGACCATTATCCGTTTATACTAGGACTTCCAATCCCAACCTATAGTAAAACAATACCAGCTTACTTCGCAACACCTGTATTCCTTATCCTGGCTGTCACTCAAACTGCAGTACCCCTACTCGATTGTTGCCTTTTACACCGCAGCTTTGGTTGCTGGAACTCACATGTCCACCGACACAATCATATGCGGGACATTCCATACCTTCATACATATATATATATATACATAAATAATTACTATCAACTAGCCCACAAAATACGTCCAACCACTGTTCAAGCCTATCCTGATTCTAGGGCTGTGTTGCACCTTCTGTCTCTTCACCAAGCTAATCAAACCCCGTCTTACATGTCTTCTCAAGGTTTCCGTTCATGCATATATTCTAGTTTTCCTTAGGTTACTCTTAACTGCTCATTCGTCCCTTGTATCTCAATTTGTAGTAGAGTTTTTGGTTCACTTCCTGTGGGGTCACCCATCCTGAAATTACTCCCACCTGAGCACGCTTAACCTCGAAACTTTGGTGGGATCCGGTGCCTTAACACTGATATAATCGCGTCTGCTTTCTCATATGACCTTTATTACATGATCTAAATCCAGTCGAAGCCTTACAACTTCCAAGGCATTTTCGTAATACGTCATTTCTTTTACAATTACCATTTTACCCTTTTCTGTTCCCAATACTTACTTCCCTCCTGTGGGTATGGTTATTTCCTGTCTGGTTCCCAGCTTCAAGTAACGGGACAAATGTATCAGTCAAAATCTTACCTTTTCTGACCTTCTGTATCATCACTCACCCTTTTCCGTCGATACTGGGCTCCTGCGAAAGTCAACGATTAGTATAAGGAATCTTATTTTCTATGACTTGGCTCTATCGCCCGATCTAATGACAGAAAGAAGGTCAACCATTCCTAGATGCCCCGCAGCCTCCTGTTTATAAATGTGGCCGGCTTCACATCCATAAACAGGACTCTACCGGACACGACTTTGCAGACAACCCTTGGACCGACCTGCTCTGATACCACTTTGTCACACCCCGATCTTACTAGGGTGTGATGGGCACCCGACCCCATACTCGGAGCCGAGCGAACCCGCTGACTCTTGTTACATACATATTCTCTTTGGATCCTCAAAACAAATGATAGTAAAATACATAGTAAAATTTTTAAAATCTTTTTGACGTTTTTCAAACTAAGCACGGTCTGTAAGCACAAGGACCCTGTAACATAATGTATAATAAAACGTATCGGCTAGTGGGGCCGTTTTCAAAACTGTCACTCTAGACTCATGACTCTGTCTGCAAAGTCTCTAACTTTATTCCAGATACGGTAGCATAGACACTCTGACTCGGCAACACTCCGGAATGAAGTGGAGCTCGCCAATCCGCTGGAACGTCTCCCGTAATGGCTTCTATTCGTCCGGTGTACCGCGCGGCATGAAACGCGCGCGCCCACTAAAAAAAGGGTCGCGTACGAGTAATGTACTGAGTATGTAAGACATGGATGGTAACATAGAAAGAGACATAGTTATGTGCAACAACAGTATGGAGACGTAAAGCATGTCATGTAGAAGGGAGTATCCTGTACATATAAGACATATCGTGTGTAAGGGAGTAAGCTGTACATATAGAACAGGTAACCTGTACATATAGGACACATCATGTGTAGAGCTGTAACCTGTACATGTGGAACATATCATGTAAGCTGTATTTTGTATATATGGAACATATCATGTAAAGCTGTGACCTGTGCATATGAGTGCCCCTGGGGGCGGATGCCATGCATGCTTGTTTGGTCATATGGTATCATAGCGCCGAACAAGCCGGCTCACCCACATAGCGCCGAAATACGTCGGCTCGCCCATAAATCCCGCGTCCGGGCATCCCGCGTCCGGGATGATAAGCCAGCTGACCAGGTGGCAATGAAACATGTGTCCCTTCACATTTCCCCTCATGTACATGTATCCCATCCCCCCAACCCATATACAGGTATGGCATGCATGAGAGCCCAAAGAAAGTCATGTACTCGTCGGAGGGACGTAAGGTCGGAAACCTCCGATCGCATTATGGAGTAATCATGGCCGCTTTGTCTCACCTTGAAGGATCGATAATCATAAGGCGAGACTACCAACAGAGAATGACATTAAGAGAGCATAGAACATGTCATTTCGTACCATATCATATCACATCATGTCATATCATAGCATATCGTGTCCTGTCATAGCATGTCATCTCATATCAAATCATGTCGTAGCATATCATGTCATGTCATGTCGTGTCATAGTCATTTTCTCATATTTGACCACATCATGATCATCATAGAATCATAGTCATTGTTTTAGTCATAAGAACTTTCATTATTGTAAAACTTGGTTTTTGAAGAAAAATGAATATTTTGGAAAACACTTGTAAACTTTTAGTAAGGAAAATCATGCTTTGGGGTCATGGGTTTAATTAAAACAACTATTGTTTTATGGTCGGAATGATAACCAAGAACTTCCACTGGCTATAGTATGGAGACAAACCAAACGGGACGATAGAAAGGAATTTGGGAATAGTGGGCCCACCTCGGTCGAATGAGGCGGCGTACACAATTTACGTGTGATACATTTCATAACATTACTTATGAGAGTTTTAGGGTAGTCGGATCCTATTCATGCCAGTTCTAGGTGTTTAGACATTTCTTTCCACTATTCATGAACATTTACTTCAATTCTACTGAATGAATAGTAACCAATTTCAATCTCAGATTTCTAGGATTAGAGTAGTCCCCGAGACACGTTTTCAAGCCTATTACATCTAAGACATGCCAAAGAAGGAAAGTGAAGTCTTACATACCTTTTCCGCCTCATGCGCGACTCCAAATTCAAGTTCCAACTTCTCCAAAAATCTACATTTGGTCACATTTACCAAACATTAATTAGAGTCCTTAAGAATCCAAATCTTGAATTCACATTTGCCTACAAAATTTCGGCAGCATTTCCCCCCGTAAATGCGCCATCCCCGAGATTCTAACTCGGCCAATTTTAATCAACAACAATCCGGGAATTCAACCCGGCCAAATCTATCAATAATACCAACAATTGTTCAATTCTATTCAATTCTATTCAATTCAATTCAATTCAATTCACATGACTTTCAAAACGATTCAATCAACATATTAATCTATCCAACACCTTCCAACTCCAATAAAACCAATAACAATACATTTCCTTTTCTTCCATATTCATGAATTCCCCACTAACAACATCATCTTCCATGCATGCAAGAACATTATATTCAATTCATATAACTTCTAAACCAAGTCTCCAACTACTACAACTTTACTAGGATCATTAAGCTTTTATTAACAACATAGAATCCACACAACAACAACTAAAATATCAAATAGAATTAAGGCACCATAACTTGCCAACCCACACCCCTATTCGGCCACAATACTCACATACATATTTTCTTGCATTTTCATCCATTTCTATACATTACAACAACCAAAAGACTAAATAAACTTGTTCATTATCACTACACAATACCACACATACACGGCCACACTTAGCATGCACTCGGCCACAACACCAATTCCATATTCTCATGAATTTCATCCATTTTTCCGTACCACGACATGCACAACCGTCCATAATACATAAAAGAAGATTGAGTCTTACCTTTTCCCCTTAGCTTTTCACTTGGGCATGATCATGAACTTGCAACAAGGAAAGGTTTTCTTGCTCCAACAATCATACCATGTTGAAGAGGACCCTTGAATTGGTAGGAATACTAGGAGAAATAATTTTTTTGGACAAGATTTCAAAGGGTTTGTCTTCCTCCCTCTTGGCCGAATGGCCTAGTTTGTTTTCTTCCATGTTTTTCTTGAATTTTCTAGAAATGAAATGTGATGGAAATGATGAACTTGGTCATCCATATATATATATATATAACAATAGAAATGTGCACATGACCATGCACATGCCTCATTTTTCTTCCAAATTTTTCTAGAGTTTTCTTCTCTTTTTCTTGAAAATAAATGATGACTTAGTTGTTGACTTGGTCATCCCTTGGCCTTTTCTTGATCATTGTGAAATTTCCGTTTTGCCCCTCGACTTTCCTCAATATTACCTTTTTACCCTTAGCCTTTCTCAATATTTCCATAACTCCGATGTTCATAAATAATATTCCTAACAACTCGTACACTAAAATTATTTCAGAACATAGTCTTGTCCTTAACTTCTCACCATATCCAAATGTCGAGGTGTAACAATAATCCAGTAATGGATTCAAGAATTAAAGCCCTAGCCTTAGAAATTCGCCATAAGAGTTCTAGGGAATTGGTTTGGAGTTATGTAGGAAATAGGTATGGAATAAAGAATATTAAACACTGATTCTGCCTCCCATCGACCGCTACAGCAGTCCATGTGTCGCTGCAATGGTCTCGCTATAGCGCGAAACCTCCCGCTAAGGTGGACCTCTATTTCTCGACTCCCCGTGGTGGCACGCCTCACCCCGCTATGACGGACTCACTACAGCGGTCCCACCACCGCTACAGCAGTCCATTTTGACCGGTAGCTCAGGTTTTTCCACCAGTTTTTCACCGTAAATCCCATGTCCAATCCGAGGCTTTGCATATGCAAACAAAACATGCACATATATGTAAAAACATGCTGCGGACTCACCCGCGGCCTTGGAACTCCCAACGGAGGTCTAATTTTCTAAGTCATACCCCATAACAACCTAGCAGGTCATTACACATGCTAAGCTAAGAATGGCCAAATTAAATGATGCATACTTGGACACACGGTTTGTATGCAAATAAAATGAGACAGGAGCTATATCCCTAGGCTAAACTCAGGTGGCACACTACAAATCTATCAAATAGTACAAGCCAATGATGCATGATTTACCCCAAATGGAAGATGATAGTTAAGCAAGTTATAGGCCTTGAAAGTACCAAACCAATAAACATGCAAATTACATTTTTAACAACCATAGACATTCATTCTAGCTTATACAACAACTTTACAATTTAACCTAGGTTCAGCTAGCCATTAGAAGGACCAAAACATGTAAGTAGGTTACCTAAATATAAGACTAATCATGCATAAAGTAAAGATGAAACCATCTTAAGACAGACAAGGCTTAGTTCAAATTAGGGATGATATATGCATAGCTAACCAACCACCAATTTAATCAAGCATAATCAACAGATCACATGTTCATACCAAGCCAATCTAATCAACTAAAAGCTAATATGATTAATTAACTACAAACTAACAACATATCTTGACATAAAAATCAAACTATGCATCTTAGAGTAATTAGGCAGTTAATCAGAGCAACACAAGAACATTATGCCAATACCTAATCAACTAAAATAGGGTAAACCAACTAATTTACTGAAACGGGGTCGTGGACTAATCAACATACTTAAGATGGGTACTGAACTAAACATATGTACTAATTACATGATTAACAACAATACTATCAACTAATAATATGCCCTAATCATATATTAACTAAAGCAGGGAAATAAACTAACTAATTACACAAATCAAACTACAACAGGATTATAAACTAAAAAAAAAAACTAATCAACTAAAATGAAACTAAACACATAATTAACAGAGAAAACACATAACAGCACCAAATACTAAAAATAACTAAAAGGGAAGAAGGCTACCTCTTCTTGGTGCATCCTTGGAAGAGATTGAACTTGAAAGCTTAAGTCTCCACACCAAATACTCAGCCACACACCACAGAAAAAAAAACAAACTTTTAAAAACATAAATTGATCAAAAAAGTAAAGGTCTCAAGCAAAGATGCTAAAATGCCCCAGGTATTCTCGATTTTGTAAATATGTGATATATTCTAATCTCCTAAAGTGTGAAGGATTGGGGTTCTTTCTATAGAACCCCAAAACCTCAGATTTTTTTTGATGTAAGACTTTGCAATTCTCATAATTACTTGCCCTCAGAACCCATTTAACGGTTGAGATTGACAACAAATGAACAACAAATGGTCAGATTTGACCCAAAAAAAAACTCAATCTGACTGATTCACTATGAACCAATGAGATTCAAGGATTTCAAATGAATAAAAATAAAATCAATTAAAGGTTTTTAGTCTATGACCATTTGAAATGCAAAAAAATGAAGAAAAGGGTGAGAGTATACCGTGTTTGGGCAGAATCTCGGTGGTTTTGGTTGAGAAATTACAGAGCAATAAATGCTCTTGCCATTGTCAGCCCTGCAAAAATCATATCATCAATGGGGCCCACGAGATTGCCATTTTAGGCTGTGTGATGAGGAGAGAGAAGGTGAGAAATGGGCGGCTAGGGTTTCTCTTTGGAGAGAAACTCTTTTCCTGTTCTAGAGGGGCCGTTTGGCTGCTGAATTAAAGGAATGAAGAAGCAAAGGGGTTTTACACCCCCCCCCCAACACATGGTTGGGCCGGGTCAATCCTTTAATGGACAGGGCTCGGTCTTAAAATAAAAGTGGGAGGGGAGCATCCTAAATATACATGATATTCACAGGTATACATGTATATTCACATATACATGTGTATATCTATGCGCATATAGAGGGGTGTCTTATACATACCTGTATACATACATGGTTCATACTTATATGTATAAGAAAGACTTAGTACTTTCAGCAAATAGCCATAATTAAGTAACATAATTAATATAAAACCCCCTTAATTATGACTTAAACACAATTAGACAATTTCCCCAAACTAAGGCACGGGAAATTATGCCATTTGCAATTATGACCCTAATTGAATTTGAAGACCATTCAAGTTAGTTGCCTCAATTGTGGCCACATTTAACCAAATCAAACAATCGACGACCAAATTTGCAAAAATGACCTCGATTTACTTAAACCATGAAACTAGTTATTTCAATTAAGGGCCATTTTAAGCAATCAAACAATTAAAGACTAATTTTGCAATAATGAATATAATTAACTCAAACCATGAATTTGTCCATTTTAATAAAGGTCAAATTAACCAACAATTGATTGTTTTAATTGGGGCCCCAATTAACCATTTAGTGAGCAATTTATGAAATTAACCACAATTAAGTACTTGATTAATTATGATCAATCTCAAGAAATTGGACAAAATGCAATAAATTAAGAATTGGGGTAATTAAATGATTAATCCATTTAATGAATACGATTTCTTGAATTCAACGGAGTAAAATTCTTGCTAATTGGTTTTTTATGATAATTTTAATAATTGAATAAATAATTGTTTTAAGTTACCTTCTCGCTTAATTTTGGCAAATGGTCCATATTAATTATAAACAATGTGTCGATTAATCTCTAAATGATCTTATACTATTATTGAAGTTATTTTTCCAAATGAAATGGAAAAATATTATCTAAAGAATTTTATAAAATCATTTTGACTTGTAGAAAATATACATTTCACTCTGTTTCATATCCGACTTTGGGTAATTAAAATAAACTATGGAAGGTCAAAAATTAGGTATCAACAACTGCCCCTCTGGTGTTCGGGGATGGCGGGATCATCCTTGAGCAACAAAATTTGACTAACTCTGATTTTTTACTGACCCAAATCCAAACTACCTCTCATTTTTATGCAATTTTCAAATATTTGGCCATCCCTTCGTTTCTGGGTTTCCTACATATCTCAGGTTATATGAGAATTCAGGCCACCTATAGTTCGACTCAATTTAGACTTCTAAATGAAAATTTTGCATATTCGGGGTTTCTCAGCTGTCAAAAACTGGGAGATCTGGAGTGATTGGTTAGAGTGTGACTGACTATCTAGTACTAAGTCCTCCTATATATCCCTGATCATTGGGAATCAAGTCACCTGTAGTTCCACTTGATAGGAGGAAAAGGGTATCCCTTATGCGGAAGTGCCTTTGTGTGCCCGACCAGTTGCGGAAAAATTTAAAAGGAAAGCAAGTAAAGTAATTTAAGTAATTTTATGTGGCTAAGCATAAAGTGGGGTGATCTTTCAAGTCCTTTCTAGAGAGCTTCTCTCTCATAGGCACCCTATCTCGACCGGCCGCGTAAGAAAAAGTTTTCACATTTGCTCCGCATGTGTCTGCATTTGATTTGATCAGCCTGCTCCATTTTTCGGCTGCCAATTTGCTCCTATCTGCCGAGTAATGCCGTGATTGGTTTTGAAAACGAATATTGCGGCCATCTGGCTGGATTTACATCGTTTTGACCTTTGGAGCGAAAACTGCAGTCATCTGATCGGATTTACATCGCTGTGACCCTTTAATTACGTCTAATAATTTGTATAAATGTATGGCCTATGGCAGTGTTTGAATGAAATGGCCCTCTCGGCAAAGGCTTGAACGAATGGCCTTCTCGATAATGTTTGAATGAATGGCCCTCTAAAAAATGTTTGAATGAATGGCCCTTTTGGCAATGCTTGTATAAATGGACCTCTCAGCAACATTTGTATGAATGGCCCTCTTTGTAAAGTTTAAATGAATGGCCCTCTCGGCAACGTTTGTATAAATGGCCCTCTCGGCAATGTTTGTATGAATGGCCCTCTCGGCAATGTTTGTATGAATGGCCCTCTCGGTAATGTTTGTATGAATAACCCTCTCGATAATGTTTGTATGAATGGGCTTCTCGGTAATGTTTGAATGAATGACCCTTGCGGCAATGTTTGTATGAATGTCCCCCTCGGTATTGTTTGAATGAATGGCCCTCTCGGCAATGTTTGTATGAATGGCCCTCTCGACAATGTTTGAAGGAATGGCCCTCTCGGCAATGTTTGAATGAATGGCCCTCTCGGCAATGTTTGTACGAATGGCCCTCTCGAAAATGTTTGCACGAATGGCCCTCTCGGCAATGTTTGTACGAATGGCCCCTCTCGGTAATGTTTGTACGAATGGCCCTCTCGGCAATGTTTGTATGAATGGCCCCCTCGACAATGTTTGTATGAATGACCCGCTTGGCAATGTTTGAATTAATGGCCCTCGCGGCAATGTTTGAATGAATGTCTTTCTTGGCAATGTTTGAATAAATGGCCCTCTCGGCAATGTTTGAATGAATGGCCCTCTCGACAATGTTTGTACGAATGGCCCTCTCGGCAATGTTTGTTTGAATGGCCCTCTCGGCAATGTTTGTACGAATGGCCCTCTCGGTAATGTTTGTACGAATGGCCCTCTCGGTAATGTTTGTACGAATAGCCCTCTCGGTAATATTTTTATGAATGTTTGTACGAACGGCCCTCTCAGCAATGTTTGTATGAATGGCTCTCTCGGCAAATGAAAAGAATAAATGAATGGCCCTCATGGAAAATGAAAAAGAATGAATAACTGGTTCTCATGGAAAATGAAAAGGTCAGATATGGCCCCTTCTGCTAAATTGTCTGTCTTTCGTCCTTTGTGTTGGTTGTGACCCTTGTGGCCAGATGTGCCATTTGCTTTGCTGTGATCCTTTAGCCAAACATTTGCCCTTTGGGATTTTGGTCATTCATGTAGCCCTTGTGGCTAGATATTTTGCACTTATGGCGTTCACTTCCTTTGTTAGCCCTCGTGGCTAGATATTTGCCCTTATGGTGTTTCAACCCTTTTATAGCCCTCATGGCTAGATTCTTGCCTTATGGCATTTCAGTCCTTTTATAAGACCTTGTGGCTAGATGTTTACCCTTATGGAATTTCGGTCCTTTTGTAGCCCTCGTGGCTAGATTTTTTCCCTTATGGTGTTTCGGTTATTTTGTAGCCCTTGTGGCTAGATACTTGCTTTTATGGCATTTCGGTCCTTTAGTAGCCCTTGTGGCTAGATGCTTGCCCTTATGGAATTTAGATCCTTTTATAGCCCTCGTAGCTAGATACTTTTCAAACCTTGTCTCTGGCGATGACCTCGACCTTTTCTGGTGACTCGTTTTTACCTGTACATGAAACAAAGTTAGAAAAATGGGTCGTCCTCCTGACGACATGGGGACCTGCATCAGCAAAGGGTTAGTTTCCTATTAATGTTGATCCATATTGATGACTTTGGCCTTATCTTTGGTCTGGCAGGCTTTCTTGGACCCAAATCCCCTTAGATTCAATATTCGAAATATGAATTTATTTCAATCATGCAAGAAAAATCATTTTGTTAATATTAACCAAGAGTTAGTTACTTTTGAAAACAAATGCACCGTTTTAAAGTTGTAAAGCTATTTGTCATGACATGCGCTTTCGAATGAGAAACAATCCTTTCTCCGTTGCTTGATGGCTGAGCTTCCTCGTTTCCTTGTGCAGAATTTTTTAGATCCTCTCAAAAATTTTGCCCCTCTTTAGCTCTTTCTTTGCCGGCGAACTCTCGTGCCGAATCTTTAAATGTATGAAATTTTGAGGTCTCCTCAAAATTTTTGCCCCAGTTTAGGGTGTTGAATTGGTTAAGTATGACATATATATATATATTCTCTCAAAAATATCCGCCCAGCTTTGAGACTCGGGGTTATTGATTCTTAGGACAGTGTCGCACGAATTTTAGAGACCTCTCAAAAAATTCCTTCCATTTAGGCATGTGTGAAATTGCTGTACAAATCGTATCTTCCTTGATGTCCTATATCTGACACTTCCTAGGGGTTTCTTTGTTATATCTCGCAATTCGCACGTCGGAATATTTTAAGTTGGTTGCGAAGAATTATGGACAAGGTCATCTCTCGACTTTGTTTTACGACAAATGGTTTAGGATTTTGTCAGAAGAAGCATTAAGGAAAAATTAAAATAAAGGTTAATTATCAAAGTTGGTCATTGCATGAAATTAGTGACTATGTGGTCATATTATGTAGGTGGGCCAAGGGCCACATGGAAATATAGGACAAGCTTATGAAAGATGATTAATTGAATCATCTTCATTAAGTTTAATTCAAGAAAATTCTAGAGAATTAAAGAGAATTAGAAAAGAATTTTGGAGGAAAAATAGGGGCACATGACCGGCCATGTGCCCCCTTATTATATATATATGTGTGTGTGTGAAGAAATTTCAAGAAAGAGGGAGAGAATTCAAGAGTGGCCATTCGGCCATGTTGAAGAGAGAAAGAAAAAAAAAACCGAGAGGAGAGAGAGGAGAGAGCCAAGAGATATTGGTCATGAAAACTCTTTCTTCTGTGCCTCTACTGTTGAAAGTCCCTCGTTAACATGGTATAGTGGTGGAACAAGAAAAACATTCTTGCTTGGAGAACAAGTCCTAGCCGAGAAAGGGAGAAGATGAAATAAAAGGTATGATTCTATCTTATTTTTCATATGTTATAGATGATTTGTGTATGTTGTGAAGTATGGAAATGTAATGGAAATCATGGAATATGGAAGATGAAGTTTGGCCGTGTGTGTGTTGTGGCCGTGTGAGTGTGTTGTTGTGTAGAAGTGATGAATTAGTTGTATTCTAGTATGTTTTGTGTGTTGTTGTAACGTATAGAAGATGAATGAATTCATGAGAATATAGATGTTGATGCAATGCAGTAGGGGTTGGTTGGTATGCAAGAAATGAATTGATGTTATTGACATATTTTGGTTGTCGTCGTTATGAATTCTGATGTAGAATGAATGTTAATGTTCCATGTTGATGTTAAAAACTATGGCTGATTTGAGGACGTAATGTGATTTTTAATGTAGTTCTTGAATTTATAAAAATAATGTTGGCAAGGTATGGAATTGTTGATGTAGTATGAGAATTTGAAAGAAAGAAACGTATTATTGTCGTATTCATTGAGTCGGAAGATTTCAGTTGCGTAGTATATTGTTGAATTGTCTTGAAATATTGTGCGAACGTTTGAAATGCTATGAATTGATTATAGATGTTGTTATTATGATTATCAAGTTTATTGTTGGATATTGATATTAGCCGAGTTGAATTTCTGTGGTTAATGGATTTATAAGCGTGATAAAGTCACTACTTAAAATTTCCATAGAAGATGTGACGGCCTCGAAATTGGGTTTCCTTAACGCTTATGCATAGGTCTGATGTCTGGCGACATTTTGTAGATCATGCAGTAGTCGAGACGCAAGTTTGGATTAGCTTAAAGGGCGTCAAGGTATGTAAAGCTCACTTTTCTTTTCTTTTGGCATGTCGTAGTACTATTAGGCCATGACCCGAGCCTCGGGGTTATTCCATTCCTAAAATCCGAGCTCAATACGTACTTTGTTCGATCCTAAAAGCATACTCCTTATTGCATTCAAGCTTCAAGATCCTTAGGTTTCCAAAGGATTGGATTTTAAAAAGGCCTATAAAGAACTTTGACTACAAAAAGGGGTCCCGAACTTCAAACGTCCGTAACTTTTGCATACGAGCTCGGAACGCCCCAAGACATAATAGGTAAACTCATAAGACATAACTTTCCCCTACCTCTCGTAGTCGGGCTCGGATGGGGGTCGGCACCCGTCCGTGGGGCCCGCGGCTCTTTTATACTATTCCCAATGATTTTTTTGAGAAAAATGTAATACTTTTCATTTCGATCTCCGCATATGGACTTCCTACTTAATCGACGAGTTATGAATATAATTTTATACATATGGTTCCTACGATTCCGCGATATGTTTAAGATATTTGATACGTTTCCGAAGGTCGTCCTAATGACATTTGACATGACTAAGTATTGACCATTAATCGATAATTTGTTTGGTTTTTCCATTACATTTTTGGAAAGTGTTTTAAAAATTGCATATGGTCTCTCACGACTCTGCTCGTGCACTATGGTCACTTCTTTCACCGAGTCCCGGCCGGTTGTTATCGCGCGCATTATTTTATAATTCCGGAGCATGATGTGGTCCGTTCGCCGAGCCCCTTTGGTCGGAACCGAGGATAACGGTGTTATGACGTGTCCGGTACGCCGAGTCCCCTTGGCCGGGTACCGTGGTTATATGATTTGTGTGACGGGGATACGGAGATCCGAAAACTTCGGAGTATGATGTGGTGGCGCCAACGACGCAAGGCGACCACCGTTCTAAGAGCCTATGCATGATTTGCACTCTACTCAGTAAGTATTTTGACATTCGGATTATTACACATGTTTTTCTTGAAACTCACATATGATCTCTGATATTTGACGTGCGTATGATGATCTTATCTACCGAGTCCCTCACTTCGTAGGGCCGGGACATGTTTTGCACGCATTTGGTAAGTGATTTTTGAGGCCTCGACTATGATCCGATGACACCTGCTCGTTAACTATTATGGTACGGACCGCTTTTTATATAGATGTATGATTTGCATTTAAGACGCAGGCTTTTTGACACTCTGGTCATTATGTTCACCTTCTGTACCCCTTCCTCACTTATGACCTCGTTTCCGCATTTCATGCTTTACATACTCGACGGGGACATATATTCACCGACCCCCGTCTTCGGGTCACAGCCATGTCACAAGCAGTACACCTGTGTGAGCTAAAGACACTAGCAGATGATGTTCCAGCGGGATTGGCGAGCCCCACTTGCTCCGAGTGCGGCCGAGTCGCAGTTCGTTGTGTATTATGATATCCGAGTCATGTTAGAGAGACTCTTGCGTATGCAGTCGTGTGTGTAGCAAAGCCACTGTGAGGCGGCCCCATAGGCCGTGGTATGGTTATATATGATAGGCTGGTGTTTTGTACCGTTGCTAGTTTTGTATGATTTGAGAAAGATATAAAGCACGTTCGTTTTCATACCAATTTCATTACGTGCTTATGATGGCCGAGGGCCCAATACGAATACGAGTACCACGATAGTCCGAGGGTTCGCTCGCCCCCAGATATTGTCGGTGCTCCATCACACCCTATCGGGAAATTGGGTGTGATAAAGGTATCGCAGCGTGTTCGTCCTGTGGGTTGTCCGCAAAGTCGCAGTTCCAGTCCCCGACAAAGGCGAAGTCGCGCCACATTTATAAAATGGTGAGGCTGTCACGGGCATCTAGATGGTTACTCTTCTTTGGCATCTTAGATCGTGCCGTAGAGCCAAGTTATAGGAAATTCCCGACATTGACTTTTGATTTCGCAGTAGGACTGACAAGCAGTGAAGCCAAGTTAAGTTTTATTGGGAGGTTACAAGACGCAGTAAGTAAAGATATGAAAGATATATGTTAAGCAAGGTATCGCATACGATTGAAAGGCAAAGTTGAAACCGAAAGGGAAGGTAAGTAAGAAAATGTGATATGTGTAGTCGTGTCGAGCGTATGATTATAAATCTAATATTTTTTGGACCTTTTGCGAATATCGAGAGCCCCGTGTGGCTATGATACAATAGCAACATGACGTGATATGTATATATAATGATGGCCCCGCGAGGCACTATTGGTATTTCGTCGGGTGTTTTGGGAAAAAGTAAGAAATACATGAAAACTCCGCGAAATTTTTCCAATGCGAAGGCCGACCTTCAGAATAAGTTGAACAAGCTGATGGAACGAGTGGAGAAATAACAAATAAGATGTGGTGGAAGTATGGTAATAAGAAATTGGGAGGAACTTGTGTTATTAGGCGATGACGTGAAAGACCGGGTAGGTCTGGATAAAGTGATATAATTAAGACGAGGGTACGGAGGAAAAAGAATTGTGACGAATGGGAACGTGATAATAAGACAGTTGCCCGGAGGTGTCGTGAGGGCGTTTTAGGAATAGGATAAAATTCCGACGTACCCAATATTACGTGAAGGTCATGCAGTTGAGAAAGACGCACTGTGAAGGCGTTAAAGCGTCGTATTCCATCAAAGTTCCAAAGTTATGTGGCGTGAGAGCAACCAGATTTGACCCCCCGGGAAGTTTTCTTCGGAAATCCTACAAATTCGGACGTAAGGAGCGAATAAGAAATTGGAGTAGTCAAGAGAGATTAGAGTGTGGAGCGAAACCCCACAAGTGATTGTGAGAGATTAGGTCATAGAAAGACAAGAAACAAGGCAGAGTGAATGTTAGGAAATGACTGGGATGATACGGATAAAATGTGGACAAACAAAAACGTTTAGGAAATGAGAAAAGGACTATGTAAGAGAGGCGGTTCCGAACGACACTAAGAAAAAAAAGAGATAGCATAAGAATTCTCGTGTGCGGAAAAAAGCAAGAGTGTGCATGAATGGATGATGGCATAAGCATATCCCCCCCCCCCAAAGGCGGGGGAAGCTCAGGGGTAAGAGAAGTGACAAGAGTGTGGTAGCGAAGACAAGAGACGAGAGAATGAAGGATAGAATACCTAATATAAAAGGAGCTTTCCCCAAGGTGCTTATGAGACCCCGTACGACTAAGTTGAACATTCAAGGACGAATGTTCTAAAGGGGGGGAGAATGTTATATCTCGCAATTCGCACGTCGGAATATTTTAAGTTGGTTGCGAAGAATTATGGACAAGGTCATCTCCCGACTTTGTTTTACGACAAATGGTTTAGGATTTTGTGGAATGGAAATATTAAGGAAAAAAATTTGGGGCCAAAGGTTAATTATTGAAAGTTGGTCATTGCATGAAATTAGTGACTATGTGGTCATATTATGTAGGTGGGCCAAGGGCCACATGGAAATATAGGATGTTTTTATGAAAGATGATTAATTGAATCATCTTCATTAAGTTTAATTCAAGAAAATTCTAGAGAATTAAAGAGAATTAGAAAAGAATTTGGAGGAAAATAGGGCACATGACCAGCCAAATATATATATATTATATATATATATATGTGTGTGTGTGAAGAAATTTCAAGAAAGAGGGAGAGAATTCAAGAGTGGCCATTCGGCCATGTTGAAGAGAGAAAGAAAAAAAAAACCGAGAGGGAGAGAGAGGAGAGAGCCAAGAGATATTGGTCATGAAAAACTCTTCTCTTCTAGGTTTCCTACTAAGTTGAAAGTCCTCGTTAACATGGTATAGTTGGTGGAACAAGAAAAACATTCTTGCTTGGAGAACAAGTCCTAGCCGAGAAAGGGAGAAGATGAAATAAAAGGTATGATTCTATCTTATTTTTCATATGTTATAGATGATTTGTGTATGTTGTGAAGTATGGAAATGAATGGAAATCATGGAATATGAAAGATGAAGTTGTGGCCGTGTGTAGTGTGTTGTGGCCGTGTGAGTGTGTTGTTGTGTAGAAGTGATGAATTAGTTGTATTTAGCATGTTTTGTGTGTTGTTGTAATGTATAGAAGATGAATGAATTCATGAGAATATAGATGTTGATGTTGGGCCGTGTAGGGGCTGGTTGGTATGCAAGAAATGAATTGATGTTATTGACTATTTTGGTTGTCGTCGTTATGAATTCGGTGATGTAGAATGAAGGTTAATGTTCCATGTTGATGTTAAAAACTATGCGGGCTGATTTGAGGACGTAATGTGATTTTAATGTAGTTCTTGAATTTATAAAAATAATGTTGTAGTGTATGGAATTGTTGATGTAGTATGAGAATTTGAAAGAAAGAAACGTATTATTGTCGTATTCATTGAGTTGGAAGATTTCTGTTGCGTAGTATATTGTTGAATTGTCTTGAAATATTGTGCGAATCGCGTGGAATGCGTTATGAATTGATTATAGATGTTGTTATTATGATTATCAAGTTGGTTGTTGTTGATATTAGCCGAGTTGAATTCTCGGGTTAATGGATTTATAGGGGAGGTGCTGCCGAAATTTCCATAGAAGATGTGACGGCCTGAAATTGGGTTTCTTAATGCTTATGGCTAAGGTTGGATGTCTTATGACATTTTGTAGATCGCGAGAAGCTGAGACGCAAGTTTGGATTAGCTTAAAGGGCGGCCAAGGTATGTAAAGCTCACCTTTCTTTCTTTGGCATGTCGTAGTACTATTAGGCTATGACCCGAGCCTTGGGGTTATTCCATTCTTAAAATCCGAGCTCAATACGTACTTTGTTCGATCCTAAAAGCATACTCCTTATTGCATTCAAGCTAAGATCCTTAGGTTTCCAAAGGATTGGATTTTAAAAAGGCCTATAAAGAACTTTGACTACAAAAAGGGGTCCCGAACTTCAAACGTCCGTAACTTTTGCATACGAGCTCGGAATGCCCCAAGACATAATACAGTAAACTCATAAGACATAATTTTCCCCACCTCCGTAGTCGGGCTCGATGGGGTGGCACCCGTCCGTGGGGCCCGCGGCTCTTTTATACTATTCCTAATGATTTTGAGAAAAATTTAATACTTTTTCATTTCGATCTCCGCATATGGACTTCCTACTTAATCGACGAGTTATGAATATGATTTTATACATATGGTTCCTACGATTCCGCGATATGTTTAAGATATTTGATACGTTTCCGAAGGTCGTCCGAATGACATTTGACATGACTAAGTCTTGACCATTAATCGATAATTTGTTTGGTTTTTCCATTACATTTTTGGAAAGTGTTTTAAAAATTGCATATGGTCTCTCACGACTCTGCTCGTGCACTATGGTCACTTCTTTCACCGAGTCCCGGGGCCGGTTGTTATCGTGCGCATTATGTTATAATTCCGGAGTATGATGTGTCCGGTTCGCCGAGCCCCTTTTGGCCGGGAACCGAGGATAATGGTGTTATGATGTGTCCGCACGCCGAGTCCCCTTTGGCCGGGTACCGTGGTTATATGATTTGTGTGACGGGGGATACTGAGATCTGAAAACTTCGGAGTATGATGTGGTGTGGCGCCAACGACGTGGCGGGCGACCACCGTTCTAAGAGCCTATGCATGATTTGCACTTTACTCGCAAGTATTTTGATATTCGTACTATTACACATGTTTTCTGAAACTCACATATGATCTCTGATAATTGACGCGCATATGATGATCTTACCTACCGAGTCCCTCACTAGAGGGCCGGGACATGTTTTGCACGCATTTGGTAAGTGATTTTGACAGTCTGGACTATGATCTGATGACATAGGTTAATGTCAGTTACTATGGTATGACTTGTATTTCAGACGCAGGCACTTTGACACTCTGGTTATTATGTTCACTTTCTGTACCCCTTCCTCATTTATGATCTCATTTTCCGCACTTCATGCTTTACATACTCAGTACGTATTCCGTACTGACCCCTGTCTTCGGGGGCTGCGTTTCATGCCGCGCAGGTACACCCAGGTGAGCTAAAGACACTAGCAGATGATGTTCCAGCGGGATCGGCGAGCTCCACTTGCTCCGGAGTGCGGCCGAGTCAGAGTTTGGTTGTGTTATGATATCCGAGTCATGTTAGAGACTTTGCAGACAGTGTCGTGTGTGTAAGGTGTCAGTTGCGAGCGGCCCCATAGGCCGTGGTATGGTTATATATGATATTACAGATTCTGTACTGTTGCTAGTTTTGTATGATTTGAGAAAGATATAAAGTACGTTCGTTTTCATACCAATTTCATTATGTGTTTATGATTTGGCCGAGGGCCCAATATGAATACGAGTACTACGATAGTCTGAGGGTTCGCTCGGCCCTAGATAAGGGTCGGGTGCCCATCACACCCTATCGGAAATTGGGGTGTGACATTCTTGGTCTTTCCTTTTGGTACGACCTAGCTCAAAGAGCGCCTACGTATCTTGACGCAGCAGGAATCAGGTCGAATGTAGTTCGGAATAAAAGTAAATGAGTTTTTGTTTAACTAATAATGTGACCGGGCCACAAACAGAATGCCTACATATCCCATGGTGGGGAAGTCAGGTCATTGCGTAGTTCATATTACAAAGAAAACCATTTGGTGTTTTCCTAGCTATTACAAACAATTATAAGCAAAGGAATAACCACTACAAGCAAATAAAATGACTATTACAAGCAAATAGATACTATTACAATTGAAAAGATATGTCTTCACGCGTAGTAGCACTTGATCGAGTTCAAGTGGAATTGCTTGGGCCACTTTTTCCCATCCATCTCTGCGAGTACCACTACTCTTCCAAAGAATACTTTGCATAACACATAGGGGCCTTGCCAGCGGGGAGCAATCTTCCCTTTGTACTCGTCCTGGTGTGGGAAAATTCTTTTGAGCACCATTTGCCCTATTTGAAAAAGTCGAGATCTGACTCTTTTATTGAAGGCTCGCGCCATCCTTTGTCGGTATAGTTGACCGTGCTATACGGCAATCATCCTCTTTTCATCAATTAAAGCCAATTGCTCATATCGAGCTCGGACCCATTCTGCATTATCTAATTCAGCTTCTTGAATGATTCTCAACAATGGTATTTCCACCTCGGCAAGTATGACTGCTTCAGTACCATAAACAAGTAAGTACGGAGTTGTCCCTGTTGAAGTTCATGCCAACCTTTGTGATTATCCGTCATCTTCCTCAATATCCTCTTGATATTCTTATTGGCTTCTTCTACAGCTCTGTTCATTTGTGGCCGGTAGGCCGTTGAGTTTCGATGAGTAATCTCGAATTTCTTACGGATATCCTTCATCAAGTGACTGTTCAGATTCTCCCCGTTATCTGTTATGATGGACTTGGGTAAGCCAAGGCCGCATATGATGTTGTTTTGCACAAAGTTGGCTACTACTTTCTTTGTCACTAATTTGTGCGATGTTGCCTCCACCCATTTAGTGAAGTAGTCAATGGAAACCAAGATGAATCGATGCCTATTTGAAGCGGTGCTTGATGGATCCAATGACATCCATACCCCAAACGACGAAGGGCCAGGGTGAACTCATAGCATTGAGCTCGCTTGGTGAGACTTTGATTGAATTACCGTGGATTTGACATTGATGGGATTTCTATACAAACTTGCAACAGTCACTTTCCATTGTCATCTAGTAATATCCTGCTCGGAGGATTTTCTTGGCTAACATGAATCCGTTCATATGGGGCCTATAGGTCCCAGCATGTACTTCCTCTAAGAGTTTCGTGGCTTCGGTGGCTTCATAACATCAGAGTAAACCCAAATACGGCATTCGTTTATACAGTATTTCCTTGTTTAGAAAGAAATCGGTAGCCATTCTTCTAATGGTTTTCCTTTGACCACTTGTGATACCTTCAGGGTATTCCCATTTCTTCAAATAAATCTTGATATCGTTGTAACATGGCTTGCCATCTGGCTCCGCTTCCACGTGGGAGTAGTAGGCATATTCTTCTCTTAGGCTTATCTCCAGTGGGTTAATGTGACTGATTTCGGGATGCTGAATCATTGATGCTATTATGGCTAACCTATCGGCAAACTCATTCTGAGCTCTTGGGATATGCCTGAATTTGATCTTTTTGAACTTTTTACACATCCTTTGTGCCAAGGTCACGTACGGCAAGATCTTGTCATTCTTGGTGGCCCACTCACCCTGCACTTGATGGATCAACAAGTTGGAGTCTCCTATAACCAATAATTCATTGATATCCATATCCAACGCCATCCGAAGGCCTAGGATGAAAGCCTCGTATTCGGCCATGTTATTCGTAAAGTGAAATTTGAACTTTGCTAGCATTGGGTAGTGTTGCCCAGTCTCTGATATCAAAACTGCTCCAATTCCTAAAGCTTTGTAGTTGACAACTCCATCAAAGAACAATCTCCATCCTGTATAGGGCTCCACTGTTTCTTTTTCTATGGCCAATACTCCTTCATTCGCGAAATGAGTTTGAAGGGGTTCAAGATCCTCATCTGCAGGACTTTCAACTAATAGGTCGGCCAAGTCTTGTCCTTTGACGGCCTTCTGTGCTATGTATACAATGTCAAATTCACTTAGCAACATTTGCCACATGGCCAACTTTCGCGGGCATGGGCTTGCGGAAGATATACCTCAATAGGTCCATCTTGGATATGAGGTGTGTGGTATACGACGACAAATAATGCCTCAACTTTTGGGCCACCCACGTTAAGGCGCAGCAAGTCTTTTCCACCAACGTGTATCTCACCTCACAGGCGGTGAATTTCTTACTTAGGTAGTAGATGGCCCGCTCCATCTTGCATATCTCGTCATGTTGTCCTAACACACATCTGAAGGTATTTTCTGAAACCGACAAGCACAGCAAAAGTGGGCTCCCAGGCCTAGGAGGTACCAAAACCGGTGAATTGGACAAATACCTCTTGATGGTATCAAAAGCTTCCTGACATTCCTCTTTACATTTTATAGGTGCGTCTTTCTTCAGGAGCTTAAGTATGGGTTCCACAATAGTAGACTGGTCTATAAACCGTCCAATATAATTCAGTCTTCCCAGGAAGCTCATGACTTCCTTCTTGATTTTGGGAGGAGGCAACTCTTGGATCACTTTGAACTCAGCCGAATCTAGTTCTATGCTCCTTCGGCTAACTACAAATCCAAGTAATTTTTCGATGGGTACTCCAAATGCACATTTGGCTGGGTTCAGTTTTAGGTTGAACTTTCCGAGCCTATCGAAGAACTTCCTTAAGTATGTGGTATGTTCTGAACTTTCTCTTGACTTGATGATGACATCATCCACGTATACTTCAATTTTTTTATGGATCGTGTTATGCAAGGTGGTAGTCATAGCTCTCATGTAAGTCGCGCTGGCATTTTTGAGATCGAATGGCATTACCCTGTAGTGGTACACTCCCCATGGAGTGATGAAAGTTGTCTTTTCCGCATCCTCTTTGTCCATTAGGATTTGGTGATATCCGATTAAACAATCCACAAATGACTATAGCTCGTGTTTGGGAGTGGAAAGTTATTTTTGGGACTAGCTCGGTTGAGGTCCCGGTAATTCACACATATCCGTATCTTTCCATCCTTCTTAGGTACCGGCACTACGTTGGCCAACCATGTAGGGTATGAGGTTACTTTTACCACTCCTGATTTGATTTGTTTCTCTACCTCGTCCTTAATGTAGATGCTGAGATCTGGTTTGAACTGTTGGATTTTCTATTTCATGGGGGTAAAACCCGCATTGATGGGCAAACGGTGGGACACTACGCTAGTGCTCAATCCCGGCATGTCAGCGTATGACCATGCGAAGATGTCCACATATTCCTTTAGTAGACTTATCAACTCCTCCATTTGAGGTGCCTCTAGGTGTGCACTTATCCTAGTTTCTTTGATATTTTCCTCGTCCCCTAGGTTGATTGCTTCTGTTTCATCCATATTAGGTTTTTTCTCATTCTCCAACTATTCTGCCTCCTCTACAAGAACCTCAGGTCACATTGTTTCCTTATCATATTCCTCATATTCTTCCTCCTCTATACCGCTTGACTCATTCGTTTCGCAATATATCATGACATTTAGGGTTGCTTTATTGTTTATATTACTAAAAAAGCCTGTTTATATTACTAAAAAGCCAAGGCAAAGTGAGGTCAGTATAAAACAACATGCAATTTGGAAATTCAAAAGTAAACATAAAATCATTTCCTTATAATTCGAGGCTTTATTAATTTGATTGTAATAAAAGTACAAACTGTGGTCGTGGGTCGGATCAACGTCGAGCCATTTTCATTTTTGAAAACATTACGAGGTAAATAAAGTGCAAGATCCTTGCCATTTTAAAATAAATTCATCATTTCTCTACCGAAGAGCCAAAAGCGGGGTAGAGGTCCAGTTGGACAGCTGCTCGCCCGGATCAGCATCTCGGATAGTGGGCGCTTCTGCACATTCTTCCAGTATCACTGAGCAGTCTTCCTCTTAGAATAGCATCCCTATCCCTTCTTCTATTTGCGTCATTGGGCATAGGCGTTCTATTCGAAAATGGTTGGTACAGATATGTAATAGGCTCACAGAGCTCTTCAACACCTATCTTTTTCTTGGTAGCTACCTCATCATCTGTTGGGACATAACCGAGCCTGAAGCGAAAATTGTCTTGAGGAATGGGAATTGGCTCTGTGATGCCATGTAAGTTCTTTCCCAAACCTTTCCCTAGTTCGAACCCGTTCTATAGCATAGCTAATGATATCATCTTATATATCACGGGCATGGATGCCTCGCGAGTCTATCGATCTGCTCCCACCACCCCGCCACATGGAAATTTGTTCCTTTTGGCACTGCTTTGATGACAGGTACAGAATTGTCCGGGTAGTTATGAATGCTACTTTCTTCGTGGATCACCACCTCGTGACCATCCCAGAAAACTTTAAAGATTGATAGAGGGAAGATGGCACAGCTCCTGCCATGTGGATCCATGGCCTTCCCAGCAGCAAGTTATAATTTGTGGTATTTCCATGCCTTGGAACTCGGTGAAAAATTCTGCTGGCCCTATTTGCATGTTAAGGTCAATCTCTCCGGTGGCTTCATACCAACCTCGGTCAAATGCATGTATGTTGATATAGCTGTGACAAACTTTCTTGAGGTCATAACCCAATTGAACCAGAGTGGATTCGGGGCAAATGTTGAGCCCAGCTCCATTGTCGACTAAAACCCGATTGACTATTTTATTGCGGCACATAACAGTGATATGTAGTGCTTTATTTTGATCTATGCCTTCTTTGGGAAACTATTTTTCGGTGAAGGCAATTTGGTGTTTCTCCATGACATGGGCGACCATTTTTGCTAAATTTTCACTACTTGTCCCGGCCGGGACGTAGGCTTCTTCTAACACCGTCATTAGAGCCAAACGGTGTTGCGGTGAACTTAGCAAGAGTGTTAGTACAGATATCAAGGCCAGTGTTTTCTATAAATGCTCGACAATAGAGTATTCTTTTGGCTGCATTTGACGCCAGAAATCTTCTGCTTCGCCTTCAGTAATTGCCCTTTTTTGCTTCCCTTCTTTTGGAGGTGCCCCGGAGGGCCAAATCTTCGAGAGTATACTATTTTTCGGACCTTTTCATCCCATGAGCCGTAGCTACTTGCACCACAAATTCTTTCCTGGGATGTGTAGTCGCTACTTGAGCTAAGTACGCAAAAACTAGCGTGAGAATCAATACTTTAAACCGTGGGCGTTCCTGTATAGAAAGTGACGCTACTGTGCCCTCGATTTCTTGCACGGAGTCTCTGATCGTAGGACTACCTGCGACTTAATCTTCTTTCTTTTGATCATATGAACCACATTGTTGCCATAGTTAGGCAAAGGGTTGGTGTTTACATTGGGCGCAGCCGTTTGAAGAACAATCTCCTTCCTATCAATCATATCCTGTATCTTGTACTTTAGATTAATGCAATCCTCAGTACTGTGCCCTACTCCATTGGAATGGTAGGCGCATGTTTGGTCTGCCCGATAAAATTGGTTCTTGGGATCGACAATCTTTGGGGGAAGTGTTTAGATCATTCCAGCGGCGCTTAACCTTTTGAACAGTTCAGCTTGGGTCTCCATCAATGGGGTTAATGTGCGGGCAGGCTTCTTTTCAATGTTCTGACGTGTCGCATTATAGGCATTTGGTGGTGGTTGTTTTTGGTAGTTTGTCTGAGGGTTATTTTGTAGAGGTCTAAAAGCAGGTGTGGAAGCTTGATAGTTTGGTTGTAGAGTTTGGTAATTTGCTGGTGGTGTTTGGAAGGTATTTTGTCGAGCTGGGTAATTAGGTAGTGGTGTTTGGAAAGTGGGTTGCGTATAGTAAACGGGCACCATGTTATATGGAGTGGGTATATAAGTATTTGGAGGTGGTGAAGAGTATACTTCCGTCGGAGGCTGGAATTCCTCTTTTCTTTTGAATCTGGGGCTAGGAGTATGCGAAATGTTCGCCACGCCCTCCTTCTTCTTTCGGATAAATCCAGTTGAGCTTAATCCAATGGCCTTGCCAGCTAGGCTTATAATTCGTCCTGATTTAAGGCCGTCTTTTATGGCCTCCCCCAGTTTGACAAGATCAGAAAATGGCCTTCCAACCATTGACAGCATTTGATCGTAGAAGTTCATTTCTTGGGAATGGATAAAAATAAAGACTAACTCTTCTTTGCCTATTGGCGGTTGCACTCGAGCTGGTTTAGTTCTCTACCTGCTTGCGTACTCGCAATAGTTCTCGGTGGATTTTTGCTTTATATTTTCCAAGTAGTACTTGTCTTGTACTATTTCCATGTTAAAGCGGAACCTCTCCATGAAAGCTCTAGCCATGTCCTTCCATGTGGTCCATCGGCATATGTCTTGTGCCGTAAACAATTCAGAAGCTTCTCCAGTCAAGCTTCGACTAAACAACTTCATAATGAGTGCCTGATTGTCTCGGACAACGACCAACTAGTCATAATAGGCTCGGAAATGGGCCTTGGAGTTGCCTGTTCCATTGAACAGTTGAAACTTTGGCACCTGGAAACCTTCGGGCAAGTCTAGGCCTGGGTGCATGCACAGATCATCGTAGCTTAATCCTGTTCCTTATTGCGCTTGTCTTGTTCGTGTTATACCCCATATTTTATATGTTGAGTCTCGCCGTAACATAGCTGACATGAAGTTAGTAAGTGAGGTTGTTGTCAAGGTTATAAGATATTCAACATGATTATTCCACGTATACAGGAGTTTAAGTTATGTACAACGAGTATCGGGAGGATTAGAGGCGGAATGAACAAGAAAATCTGAGTATTGCAGCAGATTAACTCGACAGAAGTAAGTCGACGGACAGTCGACTGGTCGACGGACTATCAACCTGCACTGTCGAATAGCTCTCTGAGAATCAGAGGCTGCTGCCATTCGACTGTTGTGAGTCGACGAACCGTCGACGGTCCGTCCGTCGACCTTGCCGTCGAATTGCAAGCGGTGGAAAATTTCTCTCTATTATAAATAAAAAGGGCCACGACTTAAAACATTATTTTCACTCCAAAAATAAAACTCTCTAGATTCTTCAAGGTCTCTCCACCTCCACACTCATCCATACACCTCCTAAGCAAAATTCAAGTGGAAATCAAGCTTTAGAACCCTAAGTTAGCTCATGGATGATGATGACCCTTTCCCTTAGATAAATCTATGGTGGGGTGAGTTAGGGTTCTTCAAGATTAAGGTATGTCTATCTTTGTTTCTTATATTGAGTTGATTTGGGAGATTAGTAAGTCATAAAGTAAAGGAAATTGTGGTAGGAAAGGTTATGAGACATTGTGTTGTCATTGTAGATTATGAACGAAATTTGGAAGGAATTTTTGGATTGTTTTAGGTGTAAATTGTATATAATTTACTAAATATGGAATTGTTGATGTTGTTATTGTTGTTGGGAGTTGATTTGGAATTTGGTGGAAGTAGATGGAATAGGGGAAGTGCTGCCCAAATTCCGCTAGGCCATTAGTTACTCTAATTTGAACTTAAGAGTGTTTTCAAGATTTAACCTTAGTGTGAATCCTCTTGAATGTAGATTTGCAAGGTTGGGAGAAGAACGTTAAGTAGTTAAGGAGGCGAAAAGGTATGTTTAGGCTAAGCCTTTCTTTCTTAAGGCATGATTCCTTTATTGTAAACCTACACACAATATCCATAATATCCTTATTCCTAAAAATGCTAGAAGTTCATGATTCTCATGTTTCTTATGATATTTTTGGTAAATGTTCTTCATAATGAGGATGAGTTCATTTCTAAAGATACCAAAGCTTATGGTTCTTGATATTCTCATGATAATATTAAGCTTGTTGCACGATTATTGTTTTTTATTCATTGTCGTTGATCTCATCTATTGATAATTGTTCTTTCAAGGTGAGATATAGCGATGATGATGATTTCATAATGACACATCGGAGGTTACCGACCTTACGTCACTCCGATAGATTTATGGCTTTTATTTTGGCTCTCATGCATGCTTTGTATATATGTATGCATTTTCTCACACCGAGCAGCGCTATAGTTGACGTGGTACGGCACGTAGATGTGCACACCACTGCAGTGGGTACGTTATGATGCTACCCCAGACGCAGGATGCCCGGGACGCGGGATGATATAATATATGGATGGGCCCGCACGTTCCGCAGCACTAACATTTATGTTATATATGTATGAAAATGTCTTTTTTTTTTAAAGTTAAGCATGCACGATATCCGCCTTAATAGGCAATCTGATGTACAGGTTATTTCTCCAATCTCATGTTTCTTTCATACTTTTATTATATTGTTATTCATGCCTTTCATACTCAGTACATTATTCGTACTAACGTCATTTTTGTTTATGGACGCTGCGTTCATGCCCGCAGGTAGGCAGGGAGACAGACCAAACCCCTAGGCTTCTTCAACAGCGTTCTCATAGGAGCGCTCCATTTATTCTGGAGCTACAATTTAGCCGGTACTGTTCTTTTGTGTACATATGGGCATGGAGGGGTCCTGTCCCGTCCTTATGATGTTTTTTACTCCTTGTAGAGGCTCATAGATAGATGTATATAGTTAGATGTTCGGTAACCTCATCGGTTCATATTTTGTATATCATTTTTTTGGCAGCCTTGTCTGCTTGTACATATAGGCATAGTTTTTTATGTTTATATAGATGTGTTTTATCTTTAAACTCATGCTCTTATAGATTATGATATTTATGAGTTATCCTTTGTGGTCCACCAAGATACGATTACGAGAAGTATGCTAAGAGGTGCTCGGTAGGTTAGCTCCGGGTACCCGTCATGGCCCTCTGATTGGGTCATGAAAGTTCAGCTCTCCACGCCTTTTCCACCTCTTCATAATGATAAATCTCTTGATGATTTGGTGAGAAGGCATTTGAGGTGATAGGTGTGTGGAAAGAAATAGTCAAGTGTGCGGGGTGACTTTCGGGCATGTGTGTGGCTTTTGTGGTTTGTAGAGGAAGGGTGTCTGGGTGTACAGTAGAGCTAGGGTGGGTTTCTTGTGGTGTTGGGTAGGAGGGAACTGAATGAGTGGTTCCGGGAATTTGGATGGCATTGGGAGGTAGTGGAGTTTAGTATGAGGTACCAATATATCCATCAGCAATTGGGTTTGAGGTGAACGGCATTATGGTCCCAGTGGGGAAGGTAGGGAAGTGATCGGGTAGTGGTGAGCTTAAAGATGGAAAAGGCGGTGGAGGCTTCCTTGCCTCAGTGGGCGCCTCTTTGGCTGGTCATTTCCGCTCTCGTGACCTTTTCTTAGAGGTCAACAACTTTCTTAAATAGTATCTTAATAACGTCCTCAGAAGTCGAGGATTCTTGCAATTCCGATGTGGGTGACTCCCTAATGGTGAGTTCAGTCCGATTTTGTTCATCTGTAGAAGTACCAGTCATTTTTTCTTTCCCTCGATTTTGTTGGGACAGAGATGCTATTGAAGCTTTCAATCTTGTCAAGTATGCCAGTGTGAACACGAATCAACTTTCTCTTTCTATAAGAAAAAAACAACTCTAAGGCAGACGATGTTAGTTCGTTAGGAAACAATAAATAAGAAAGGTATCACACATAGTTGGCAGGTAAAGCACGTAGCACATAAATAATCGTATGTTTCATTCAAATGCTTAATTGATCCCTTGTATCGGGGTTTTAGATATTTTGGCTCTTTGAACTAGGTAGGGGAATATATACTTATAATATAGGGACCGAGTCTTACGTAGACTGCCTAAGTATCCCTCCGCGGGAAATCAGGCCCATTTGTAGCTTAGTGTACACAAAATGAAAACTCTCCAACTTTTAAACCTACCCAAGACTACGCCTGATAAGGGCTTCCTACATATTGACATCAGGTCGGTGTAGTTCCTTTTACATATAAATAGGGGAGGGGGGGGGGGGGACAAATCTATTAAAAAAAAAATGGGATCCCCTAGAATCTAACCAAATGGTGACCTCTCCCTGAGATCAGAACGGGTTGTTTGTCTTTTCAACCCTTTTTCCCAGCCAAAAGGCCCTAATTCCTAGTACTAGGGCTGGAGCACTACCTAAATATTGCTCGTGTGAACCAAATTCTCTAGCTTAAACTTGAAAGCCTCGCAATCTTCAATGTTATGCCCTGGGGCTCCACAGTGAAAAAGATAAATCTTTCTTTGACTTGCTCTCACAGACGAGACCTTCAAAACGACCCTGATTGGCTGGATCTTTCCCATACTTGCCAGTTTCTAGAAGATACTTGTGTACGAGTCCTTAAAGATAGTGAAGTCGTAACCCTAAATATGAGTGTTCAGCTTGATTCCTTCGTTCGGGAAAACAGTATCGTGGACTAACAGCAAATGAAGTCCCCACAACTTGGGGATGGTATTGTCGTCGATCAATCTTATAACTCTCTTTTTGAAGGCCAAACAATTATTAGCAGTATGGCCTGACTGTTCTTAGTGGAACGGGCACCTTTTTATCAGGGCACAGGGCAGCAACCTCTCGCGACTAATGCAGGTGGCTCCCACACTCTTGAGCTTGTCAAAGATTTCTTCGCATGTTACGTGTCTTGGTGAGACGAGATAAGGGCAAGCTTCGGCCTTGAGTGCAATTTCCCATCAAGTTGGCGACGCCGGGCAAACAAACTCTATTCGTTCCTTCGGTTCTCCTCCTTAGTTTGCGGAGGCGACCTCTCTTGATGGCCAAGTTGGTTCTAACGGGTCAGATTCCATTTCCTCGTCCTCGTCTCCTTGTCCCTCAAACAGGGGTATGTACCTGGGAAGTACTCCTTTGCCTTTGTCCAAGATGTTCTCAAGATGACACTTTATCTTAGTAGTCTCTTTAGGGGGCTCTCCGCGGAGTCCATCAACCCATCAGCCTCTTTGATCTTGGCCCTAGGTGTTTATGGCATCCATTTCGACCTTTTAGGGAAATGTAACTTAGTACGGGTTTGTAACTATTTTGGTGTTTTTCTTTGTTTTTCATTGGGTAGTGGTCTATACCCGAGATTAATCAAGCATTTAAACGAAACATATGAAACAAACAAAGCACATATTCAGATTAAAACATCTACTACTAGCGTTCCTACGGTTTCTAATCGCTTGAAACATAAATGTGCCATTTGCACCAAACCATTGCCCCATAATCATAAATTTCATTAATAATATTCTTCCCCAAAGGGGTACAAAAGATAGATAAAGATAGAAAAATAAATCAGTAAAGTGTCCTCCAGTAGCTGACGATGAAGCCCTATTGGTCCTTGCCTTCTTGGCCTTTCGGAGGGCAGCCTGGATATGGGGTAAGCTGATGTCAATACGGTGTCCATCAAGAAGCCCTTCTCTGTGAAGCTTATTGGAGCAATGTCATCCCAAGTCTTCTTCATCCGATCATCGAGCTCAGTCAAACAGTCATGGGTGAATTCCAACTCGTGCTTCAAGCTTGCTATGGTAGCTTGATCTTGTTCTATTTTCTCCAAATACATAGGGTCCCTATCATCGACCCTTTTCTGAATCAAATGGGCTCGAATCTCGGCTTTGGAGTCCTTGTCTTGAACATAACTATAGAAGATGGGTTTGGGAGTAAGAGTGCCTTTCAAGTTAGCCCTCAACCAATCTCTATACTCTTCTTCACAATCCAGATAAAACCTATCGGGAGCTAAAGTGTCTGGACCCCAAGATATGCGACCATTCCACTCACGAAGACAATCTCTGGCCCTCGGAATCCTATCACCATCATAATAAATGACGAAATCCCCCATATTTCTAACTTGGGGTATGATTTGGGTCCTCCCAAATTGTCTCAAGACTCTAGAAGGTGCATAAGGGCGAATCCCTCGAATTCCAATAAGTGGCAAGAACGGACACTTTCTACCTTTGACCAAAACCGTGTCGGATACGAAGTCATCGAACATCCACTGCACGCCATCCTCTGTAAGTCTATAAAAGGTGAAGGTCCAATTCCGTTTGGTCTGACCCCCAAAGTTTGGACAGAAGTTAAACGGTCCATCCTTCTCTACTGGCTTACTTAAGCATTGGGTACCCCCGACTTTGATCATGTGTTTGAGGATCCACCATTGTAGGAGTAGGTTTCATCCTTGGAAGTATTTATAGTGGTTTCTACCGAGGCTTAGGGCTTGGTACATATCAGCTAGGATGATTGGGGTTAGGTCAAAATATTTGGTGGCTTCTTGACGAGTTATGCCGTAGAAGATGGCATGGGTGACCGCGATGACTCGGGTGTCTATGGTCAAGGTTCTATATTTAGGAAAGACCATGAGTCCCAAAAAACACATGGCAAAGGCTAAGGGTCGAGTGGCTTCCCATTTGGCATAGGTTTCGAATTCGACTGGGTGTTCCACAAATCCACTTGGGTTACCGAATCGTTTGTACAACTCTCTAAAGTGTACGATTGGGCCATGTGCCCAATTGGCATGGGATAAGGAAAGCATTTTGAGTATTTGTGGTAGGTGGGCTTTTCGGGGATTAGAACGTGGTTTCGGGTTTCTTTCTTGTTTTCAAACCCAACCCTACACTGCTTAAGACATGCTTTAATTCCTCCAAAATCGGGGCCATTTCTACCTTTTTTGTCCCCAAAGCGGAAAACCATCCTATCTCGATCCCAAAATCCGGTGATTACCTCTATCAACTCCCTACAACCCTTCATTGTCATTATTGAGGTTAGGTTCCCTAAATGGCAAGAAATTCCCTTTGTTTCTTCTCGACTCATTCTACCCCACTATATACGAAGCAAGTCCAGTATATCAATAACCATGTCTTATGGTTAAACCTAGAAAATTCCCCAGTAAAGTGGTCATCTGTTACGGTTCACTTTTACGTGGGTGCATAAAAGCTATTAAGAGGTTATTGGTGCTCTAAATGGAATTTAGTACTTTTAGAGTCCACCAAATTTATTTAAGGGAAATTAGGAAAACCGGATTAAAAGGGTTTATCAAACAAGAGAAAAATCCTATTTAGACCAAAGTTTGAGGTAAGGGTTCTGATGATCCCCTAGAGAAGATTTTAAGCACCCTAGTATTAAGAATCCGTAGAATATGATTGACCTACGAGCTTAAATGTATGATTAATGTAATTATTTGCTTAAGGGCATTTACTTTATCACAAAATGTCATACTTATCATAAATTCAAAATTTTGACAAAATGCCCCCTTATTTTTTATTTCAAAAATCCGTATAATTGTTCAACTCACTTTATTTCTGAACCAAGACATACTCAAAATTTCCCCCAAATAGAGTCACTACTTTTGATCCTAATGAGATGAGTTTAATTCTTATAGATTTAAATTTACGTCTATATAAGAAAGTATGAAATATATCTTCCATTTTTTTAATATAATTTTTTTTATTAAGTCCATTTTGATTTATTGAAGCTCATAATCAACCACATTCCAATTTTTCCAAAGCCGTTCTACTCTTGAACCAACCTAAGTATATCTCTCCTTGTTTTATCCCTCAAGTTTGGGCTTTAGGCCCAAGAAATACTTTACTTCTCTAAATATTGTCCAAGTTAAAGCAAATGAGCCCATTTTCTGATTCTGGAAATTGGGCCTTTCACATCTACTCCTTTTCTCAAAATTTAGTCTAAGCTGTAACCCGAAAACGGTCCTTAAATTCACCTTTTCCGATTCAGTCCAGTTTATAGCAAAAAATCATCCAGGCTTGTTTTTACTTGTAAAGAAACCTTTTGTTGGCTTAAGGCCCAAGACTTGATTCAGTTTTGATCCATTATGTATCAAGAATTGTACAAAAGGGCAGAAGGCCCAAATTCAACACTTAGCTCATTTGAAATTGTTTGTTCTACACCGAGTTATTAAACCAATTTAAAACAAATACAATTTGATGCCGATTTCCAGCAGGTGTATACTTAGCGAGTTTAGAAAATAGTTTAGGCGATATTCCTAATAATACAAGTATTTTCCTAAGCTCTAACATCCAAAGGGTTTCAGTATTCACCTATGTTTGTTACAAACACATTTACATCCCATAAAAGATAAATGAAAAGAGAAGAGTTAGGCTGGTGGGTCTACCTAAGCCCACCAGTTGCCTATTTTCACCCATAGGTGGGCCTTCAATATATATATTAGCTTCCCTTTCAGTTTCTCTTTGCGAGCTCGATAAAGAAGTAGGTTGGGCCTCAGGCCCAGTAGGTTAATGTAGTGGAATGCGCCCCGAGTGGCCCGTATGATTCTTACATGAGACACAAAAAGGAAAAAAGGAAAATAAGGATTAGAGGGTATCGTGAAACACTTAAGTAATACGTACTAAGTATATACATGTATTATTCATCAAAGAAAATATGCATATTAATATACCCCCGCGACTACTACATGCAAAAGAGAACTGTCTAGCCTAAGTTGTAACATAAGGAAGGATTTAAAAGCTAACAGGGCCCATTCAAGAAAATATATCAAAAGAAGAAAGGCCCAAACGAAGACCAAACTCACAACATATATAAAGGAAAGCTCAAAGAAAGCAAACACATAAGAACCATGCCCAACGTAAATCCCCATGATGCACAAACTATCAATTCTGAATTTCAATAAGTGATATACCTCATGTATACTTCAATATACCAATTCCTATATACTAAAGGTGTATAGGAGCTGTATACATATGGTATATTTGAGTATATTTGTATATTTAAGCACAAATCAATACTCGGACTCAGGCAGGGACAAATTTCAATTTATTTGGCATGCCATGACATTATCTTAAGATATACAAGATGAACTCCACAAGAGAGGGCACAATACTCGTAAAAATACAAACCAGATGTGCATAAAAGGGATTCACATTTAATCATGTTATATATTAGATGCTCAGAAACAGAAAAACTACCAAGGGAAGGGGGAGAGATGCAACATGACATGAATAAAATAGCCAGAGTCACAGGTTTTAGACAGAACTGGTTAAATGTAAGTAATCATGCATAAAGCAAGATCTTAAATCTTTTTTACGATACTTAAGCATACACACTAAGTGATCTTCTCCTATATTGTTATGAGAACAACTGAGCAGGCATGGTTTCATAAGAGACTGGCAACTACTAACATTTTAAGGCTTAACACAAATACTCCCAGAGGATATACATGTAACAGGGTCATATGACACTTTCAAAAGGCAAACATTACATGTGTAAGTGAGTAAAAGAGGTTCAAATTCAGCAAAGAATTCATATTATAACATGCAGTTGCATTTGTCATCAATTAATCAATAATGAAAATTAAAATGCCTACAGAATTTATTTAAAGATACCATATGAGTGCAATACACTAGGTTTGAACTAGCAGTCAATTTTATTCTCATTAAGCACCTTTTGACAACCATTTGAAACTAAATAAGACCATATGGGTTTATGCTAGTATTGGCAGTTGTGTGACATCCAAATGTGAGCCAAAAAGAGTTATAATGAAATCATGCTAAGCTAAGAACGGCCAAACTAAATGATGCATACATGGATACATGGTTTTTTAACGTGAATAAAATGAGACATGAGCCATATCCCTAGGCTAAACTGAGGTGACACACTTCAAATCTATCAAATATTACAAGCCATTGATGCATGATTTACCCCAAATGGAAGATGACAGTTTAGCAAGTTATAGGCCTTGAATGTACCCAACCAATAAACATGCAAATCACATTTTTGACAACCATAGACAGGCATTCTAGCTTAAACAACAACTTTACAAATTAACCTAGGTTCAGCTAACCATAAGAAGGACCAAAACTTGTAAGTAGGTTACGTAAGTATAAGACTAATCATGCATCAAGTGAAGATGAAACAATCTTAAGGCAGACAGGGATTAGTTTTGATTAGGGATGATATATGCATAGCTAACCAACCACCGATTTAATGAAGTATAATGAACAGATCATATGTTCATACGAAGCCAATCTGATCAATTGAAAAGCTAATATGATTCATTAACTACAAACTAACAACACATCTTGACAAAACAAGCAAATTATGCATCTTAGACTAATCAGGTAGTTAGTCAGAGCAATATAAGAATCTTATGCCAACACCTAATCAACTAAAATAGGTGGACTAATCAACATACCTAAGATAGGGCACTGAACTACACATATGTACTAATTACATGATTTACAGCAGTACTATCAACTAATAATATGCCCTAATCATATATTAACTAAAGTAGGGAAATAAAAACTAACTAATTACACAAATCAAACTACACCAAGATTATAAACTTAAAAAAAATAAAAAAAAATAAACCTAATCAACTAAAACGAAACCAAACGCACAATTAACAGAGAAAACACATAACAACACAAAATTCTAAAAATAGAGAAAAGGGAACAAGGTTACCTCTTCTTGGTGCAGCCTTGGAAGAGATTGAACTTGAAAGCTTCAGTCTCCATACCAAATACTCAGCCACACACCATAGAAAACAAAACAAACTTTTAAAAACTTGAACTGATCGAAAAAGTAAAGGTCTCAAGCAAATATGCTAAAAAGCCCTAGGTATTCTCGATTTTATGAATATGTGGTATATTCTTCTCCTAAATTTTGAAGGATTGGGGTTCTTTATATAGAACCCCAAAATCCCCAAAACCTGGGGTTTTTTTGATGTGGGACTTTGTAATTCTCATAATTTCTTGCCCTCAAAACTCATTCAACGGTTGAGATTGACAACAAATGAACAACAAATGGTCAGATTTGACCCAAACAAACTCAATCTGACTGATTCACTATGAACCAATGAGATTCTAGGATTTCAAATGAATAACAACAAAATCAATTAAATGTTTTCAGTCTATAACCATTTGAAATGCAGAAAAAGTGAAGAAAAGGGTAAGACTATACCGTGTTTGGGCTGAATCTTGGTGGTTTTGGTTGAGAAATGGCAGAGCAATAAATGCTCTTGCCATTCTCTGCCCTCAAAAACCATATCATCAAACGGGGCCCACGAGATTTCCATTTTAGGCCGCGTGACAAGGAGAGAGAAGGTGAGAAAGGGGCGGCTAGGGTTTCCCTTTGGAGAGAAACCCTTTGCTCATTCTAGAGGGGTCGTTTGGCTGCTGAATCGAAGAAATGAAGAAGCAAAGGGGTTTTACCCCCCTTTAACACATGGTTGGTTCGGATCAGTCCTTTAATGGACTGGGCCCGGTCGTAAAATAAAAGGGGGAGGGGAGTATCCTAAATATACATGATATACACATGTATACACGTATACGTGTGTATATCTATGCACATATAGAGGGGTGTCTTATATATGCTCGTATACATACGTGATTCATATGTGTATATATATATATATATATGAGAAAGACTTAGTAATTTAAGCAAATAGCCATAATTAAGTGTTAATTTAAACCCCCTTTAATTATGACTTAAACACAATTAGCCAATTTCCCCGAATTAAAGGCACGAGTGATTATGCAATTTGCAATTATGACCCTTATTGAACTTAAAACCGTTGAAGTTGGTTGTTTCAATTATGGCCACATTTAACCTAATCAAACAATCTACGACCAAATTTGCAAAAATGACCTCGATTGACTTAAACCACGAAATTGGTTATTTCAATTAAGGCCCATTTTAACCAATCAAACAATTAAAGACTAATTTTGCAATAATGACCTTTATTAAATCAAACCATGGGTTTATCCATTTTAATAGAGGTCAAAATTAACCAACAATTGATTATTTCAATTGGGGCCCCAATTAACCATTTAGTGAGCAATTTATGAAATTAAACACAATTAAGTACTTGATTAATTATGATCAATCTAAAGAAATTGCATAAAATGCAAAAAAATTAAGAATTGGGGTAATTAAATGACTAATCCATTTAATTAATCAGATTTCTTGAATTTAACGGAGTAAAATGCTTGCTAATTGATTTTTTCTGATAATATTAACAATTGAATAAATAATTGTTTTAAATTACCTTCTTGCTTAATTTTAGCAAATGGTCCATATTAATTATAAACGATGTGTAAATTAATTTCTAAATGATCTTATACTATTATTGAAGTTATTTCGCCAAATGAAATGGCAAAATATTATCTAAATAATCTTATAAAATCATTTTGACTTTTAGAAAATATACATTTCACTCTGTTTGATATCCAAGGACTTTGGGTAATTAAAATAAATTATGGGAGGTCAAAAATTAGGTGTCAACATATACAACTTCCAAAACAGTTCAATAAGAGGTAACAACACTTGGTACTACTTCAGGTACTATCTTGTGGTCTTTCGTTTAAACAACTTAACCAACATGAAATAAACCTTGAGCAACACTAACAATATGTTAAACATACCTTAAGCAGTGGATACAACTCAAAATCCAAGCCTTGTTCAGCTCACAACAACCCTTAATCACTTCACAATAGCATAGAGGTATTATTCTTTACCAAAGTTATCTTTTGATGTTGAACTTAGATGTAAACAAGTGCCCTTGGAGCTTTATGAACTTGTTAGAAAGGGTATTGGTGGTGTGGAGACGCAAATTTGCTAAAAAATGAGCTTCCAAATCAATTTATAAAAAGTTAAGTCGGCCACCGCCACCACTTTCACGGTGGTTTGCACGCCCCGTAAAACAATTCTACGGTGGCTTTGCTGCTGTGAAACAGTTTCACGGGCTGTCAAATTCCACCGTGAAACAACACCCAAAAAATAAATTTTTGCCTCCATTTCTACGGTGGCACCATTACCAAAAAATCGGTCCGTGAAATTGCTCTATCTTTCTAACTTTTTGATGAACTTATTTTCTTCGCTTCGTTTAATCCCGAAACCTTATTACATGCTCAATACTTATTTAATACCTTTCTTAGCCTTGTAAAGGTTTCATGACTCCTTCCGACTCACCTTGTAAAGGTTTTATGACTCATTCTGACTCACATTAGTTTACTCACGACATGAATGACGCGAAAAAAAATTCGAGGTGTAACAGTCATATGATTGCCCCTGTGGCCCACGTACATTTTTGGTTATGTTATGAAAGTATGTCATGTTGGTGCTCGGCAAGAAAGGCCTGGGTGCCCATCGTGGCCCTCCTGTTTCAGTCTTGACAGATCGGGTAGTGGAAGAGGTTCCTATTTCCCCTTTTTACGCGGTAAACAAAACCGATCAATCGCATCAATAGACAAAACAACTGTTAGAGCTGTCACTGCCCATTGAAGGTGGTGACGATTGATGTTTCATGATTTTATGTGACTCCTCATTTTGTATTAGTCAAAGATTATCTTTCTATATATAAACTCAAGATCTTTCCAAATCTTTTACATCCCTGCAACTTATTTCTTCCCTTCTATTCTATGCGCTTGCTCCTTTTCCAAAAGTTCAAAAGTTTCTCTTTTCTTGAGAAATTGCTAGCTGAACCCAACCATGGCACTATCTAGCCCAACACGCACGTCTTCCTCCCCTTCTCATACCTTTGAGGACTCTCTTTCCCAAAGACTAAGGAAAGCCCCCGAGACTTCCATCACTCAAGAGATTGACCTGGGTTTCCTTGCTACAGAAATTCTCCCTCTCGACTGTGTATACCTGGGAAACTTCCTTATTGACACCCGCCATGAACCGGTGGAAGATATTAGTTCACTGATCACTAGTGAAAACCTTTCAAAGGTATATACGGACTGTAACTAGGGCCCAAAAGTTATGGCCTTGCCACTTAGAGCAAAGGGTAGGATGACACACCATATCGAGTGTTATTCCATGATTCTTACGTACCCTTTCACTATAAGGTTTACGCTTCCGGTCCCTTTTTGAGTGGAGATCTGTCGTAAGTACCGAGTCTGCCTTGGTTAACTCACGCCCCAACTATACAGAACAACCTATTACATCCAGTATTTAGCCGATCGTGCTGGTCTAGCTTTTACTATTGACCACTTAATGCAGCTTTATTCCCTTCATCTGTTCTTGGGAGGAATGGTTCCTTTTTTCCCCCGGGGCACTCGCAGGCAAATTGCCAGCACCGATGATGACTTCGACTAGGGTTGGTGTGATCGCTTTGTTATAATCCAGACTAACTTTCTCCATGATGCTTCTTGAGAAACTTGGAGTAACACCCGTAAGCCCGACTTTCTACTATCCTTTTGCCTTTTTTCTATGCACATATGCATGCGACTGTTAATGTTGCCACTATTTTATAGCCGCTCTTGTAGCGCCTGGTTTCATGCAAAGAATGGTTGATTAGGTTATGGACCTGCGGTGAGCTTCTCCTAACACCGTTAGGACTTGGAAAATTTTGACTTCTAACTGGTGGAAAGGGAAGTGCCATTGTAAGGCACTGAATCTTGCTCTAAATATGCCTTTTGTATTCCCCCATGCTCATAGTTTTCCTTTCCATCTAGGCATCCCCACGAGAAAGTCGTCTGCTTGGAGAATTCCTTCGAGCGAAACTGCTCTATCCAAAATTATGAATGCTACAACCCGAGCTTCTATCAGCCAGAAATACAGGGCCCAACGCCCTTCACAATCCACCGAAACTCCGGTCAAAGGAATTGGATACCAGGTGAGAACCCACCATGTCCTTATTGAGGCATGGAGGGAGGTAGCAGCGGCTAACCGTGGTGTGGCCAATATTGATGATAATGAAGATAATCTCTCGGTTCGAAAGGGCGAGATGCTTCCTGAGGTAGCTGGGACGCAGAAGCATGCCCCGAGCTCTAAGTTATACAACCTTGCTCTACCAAATCGGGTGAAAGTTCTGCCTAGTCCGGTCCACAAGACCACGATTAGATAGTGCAGTTATCCCAACTTGCCAACCAAATCCTCCAGAGAAATGCAATTGCAAATGAAGTGATAAAGAAGGCTAGGAAGATGCTGACCACCCACTAGAAGACTTGCTAACTTCAAAGAACCGCCGCCTTTGCAGAGAAGTAGAGACGCTCCGTCAAGGTGTCGAGAGTCTGAGTCTTTGAAGCATACCCCGCGGCTGACCTATGATGAGGAAAAAAAGAGTCCGGAGGAGAAAGAGGAGGCTCTTCAGTCCATGATCTTTGACTACTAGAACCTTCAAGTCAGGGCCTACCGTCTGGAAAGCGAAATGGAAATCCTTTGGAAGCAAATGAGGTGCTCAAAAGCTGCCAGAGCTAGGCTTCGAAACTAATGTGAAAAGCTACAATGACATCGCATTGCTGAAGTAAACATCGGAACGCCTTCCAAGATACTTTGGATAACAAATCGGATCTTTTAGATGCTCTATTGCACACTAACGTTAACTTTTTGGCCGCTGAATCTATGATAGTAAATCTCTAGACCTCTGAGGAGAGCGGCTCTGATAGCGAAGACCCGACGAACCTTCCCGCTACCAAGGGCGCTTCTTCTTCTTCCTATACTTAATTTTTATCTCTCCTATATCCTTTTTTGAACAAGTATTTTAAATTTATCGTTTTTTTGTTCCATCCTTTGAGCCTTGGCAGACTATGGAACCGAGAGTGTTGGTTCCTTTCGTAGGCTGGTAAACCTTTTGCCCCCGGGCCTTTATAGGCCTGGGAAACTTTATTATGAGATGTGATCAGTTTCAATGTTTGCTACTACTTTAATCCTTGTATCAAACACTCTTTGCATATTTGTTTCTTGACAAAAGCAATTCGCATTTTCGTTCAAAAGATAAGGAGAAACAAACTAACGACTTAAAGCCTTACAATTTCGAGCCGGAAGGCTTTAAATTTAACCCACCAAAAACAAGAAGAAGTTTGTTCGGTCTATTTTCCAAACTTCAACTCCCCTTAATGAAGCCTCAGTGGTCTCTCGTTTAACATACCTGGCTAATATACCGATAACGTTTTGTTCGACCGCTTAAGCAATTGAGCTTCAACCTTTTTCTTAGTAAGGTTTTAACTTGATTTTATATAAGAGAGGGCCTTTTTTTTACTGTGCTTTAGAAAAGGACATCTCCCATTCATTTTGGCACAAGTTTTTGGCATGTCATAAATAGCATCTGTTGATATTTTCTGCTTCAAATGGCAAGAATTTTCAAAAAAGAAGGGAAGTCTTTATTGCTTCCTCTATTTTATAAATGTACTCCAAAAAAAAAAAAGCTTTATTGCTTCCTCTATCTTATAAATGTAATGCGAAAAATAATCCAGCTGCCATCTAGTGTGATCAGCCTGGCTTACATGTGTTGAAGCTGCAATAGCCAGGACGCTCCCCATTGACAGAATGCAACTTCCGATTTGACTTTTGGCTCGAAGATTTGTCTTGTATAAGTATACATAGTCCCCCCCCCCCCCCAGTGTTTGGGAGTAAAGAATGAAGGTCCAAGCACTAGACAATAGCTTCGGGTAAGGACGTCAATAAAAAGCCAAATGGCACTGCCTCATTAAAAACCTTACCGGAAAAATCCAATTGGGACAAAAATCGGTCGAAAAAAAAAAGTACGATCACCCCGCCGGCCGTGTCATCCCCGTTTAAGCGTAATATTATTTTAGAAAACCGGCATTCTAATTGCTCGAAAGTTTCTAGCCATCATCATTTTCCAGTTAGTACAATCATTTGTCGGCTATACCGATAACTTTATAAGGACCATCCCAATTTAAACCCAGCTTTCCTGCATTATGTCTCTAGTGCTATGTGTTACCTTCCAAAGTACTAAGTCCCTGATTTTAGAATGTTGGAGGTTCGTATGGCGATTGTACTAATGCTCCATCCGCTGCTTCTATGAGGCCATTCTGACATATGCAAAGTCTCTATGCTCTTCAAGCTAGTCCAGTTGAACTAACATTACGTCTGAATTGGATTGGTCGTCGGCTCGGAGGTACCTTAGACTCGGAGTACCAACTTCAGGGAGAACGGTGTTTCATCGGTACTAGATTTTGCCGGCGTTCTGTACGCCCGTACCTCTGACGTTTCTTTTGACGGCCAAGATCCTTTCGCGTCTTCTAATTCCTTCTTTAAGTTTTGAATTATAGTTTTTTTGTTTAACTCCTCCTGACCATTCACACTGGGGTGATAAGGAGAGGAAGTAATGCACTTGATATTTACCTCCTTGAAAAATTTGGTGACCTTGGACGCAATGAACTGAGGTCTGTTATCACAAGCTATTTCTTTGGAGATACAAAAGTGACAGATTAAGTGCTGTCAAATGAAGTCTATAACGTCCTTTTCATGTATCTTTCTATCAGCTCCTACTTTAACCCATTTAGAGAAATAGTCAGTCACTAATACTACGAACCATACATGTCCCGGACTAGTAGGTAGAGGTTCGACTATGTCTATCCCCCACTTCATAAATGGCAAAGGGGATACAACTGGGTGTTATTCTTTACCCTGCCGGTGTAACATTTGTGCATGCCGTTGACATTTATTGCATCGCCGGACGAATGCCTTCGCATCCACTTCATTCTTGGCCAATAATATCGGGCCATGTTTAGCTTTCTCATTAGTGACTCCGCACTGGAATGATTGTTGTAGATTCCCTCATGGACTTCTCTCATTATGTAGTTAGCTTCTTCAGGGCCCAGACAGCGTGCCATCGAGACATAGTAACATTTTTGGTGTAACAGACCATCTACGATACAATACTAGGCAGCTTTAGCTCACAATCCGTCGAGGCTTTAAGGTCGTCTTGTCACTTTCCATGTTTCAGGTAATCCAAGAATTCATTCCGCCAATCCCAGATCAAGCTGGTGAAATTAACCTCATCATACCCTCTAAGATCTAATGCCGAATGAAACAACTGGACTACTGACTCGGAGTTTGGGCCAGTCAATTCTGTGGAGGAACCCAAGTTGGCAAGTGCATCTTCCTCTATGTTTTCTTCCCTAGGCACGTGCACCGTCCATTCTTCAAATCTGGAGATTAATTTCAGCACCTTCTTGAGATACCGCAACATGTGCTTCTCTTTTGCTTTGAGTACACCGTGAACTTGGTTTCCTACCAGCAAGGAGTCGTACTTTGCCTCAATGACCCAAGAACCTAGTCCCCTAGCTAGCTCAAGACCTGCAATCAAACCTTCATACTCGGCCACGTTATTAGTTAGAGGTACACTATGTATTGTCTGCCTAAAAAAAAATTCGATGGGAGTATGTAAAACTATCCCTAAAACGATTCTTTTAACATTAGATGCTACATCAATATAGAGCATCCAAACCCCGGGGGTAGTCCCTGGTATTAAATAGTCTTCTTTTTCTGCTTGGGTTTTCACAACTGGGCTAAAAAGCAACAAAGTCTGCAAGGACTTGAGATTTAATCGCAGTCTAAGGTTTATCTTTGTATATCGAACTCGGTTAACTCTACTACCTATGTATCCAATCATCCTAAGATTTTAGGTTTGTGAGGTACGTTCCATAATGGGAACGTGGTTACAACATCAATTAGGTGGCATTGGAAATAAGGCCGGAGCTTTCGTGATGCCATCACTAAAAGCAAAGGCCAATCTTTCCAATAGTGGGTACCATGTTTCGGCCCCAGACATGACTCTACTCATGTAATAGATAGGAAATTATGTGTCATTCTCTTCTCATAATAAAACTACACTTACCGTAACCTCTGAGATAGACAAATATACTAATAGTTGTTCATCATCCCTTGGCTTTGACATGAGTAGAGGATATGATACGTGTGCTTTCAGATTGCGAAGCGGTTGGTCGCACTCTGGTGCCCATTTAAAGTCATTCTTTTTCTTTACCAATGAGAAGAACTTGTGGCCTTTTTTTGATGATCGGGATATGAATCTACTGAGAACTACGATCCGGTCGATAAACTGTTGTACCGCTTTCACAATTTCTTGAGTGTCGGGAATGTCTAATTTTTTCTAGGTTTATCTCTATCCCCCTTTTAGAGAAAAGGAAGCTCAGCAACTTTCCAGATCCTACTCTGAAAACGTATTTTTTTGGTTTAAGCTTCATATTAAACTGCCTCAAAATCTCGAATGTTTCCTCTAAGTGATTCAAATGGCCCCCTATACGGAGACTCTTATCTAGCATACAATCAATATAGACTTCTATTGTCTTACCTATATGCTTCTCGAACATCATATTAACAAGCCTCTGATAGGTGGCTCCGATATTTTTCAATCCGAAGGGCATTACATTATAACAATAGGTTCAAAAATTTGTGATGAAGATATTTTCTCGTGATCCTCCGGGTGCATCCTGAAGTTGTTATCCCCAGAGTATGCATTGAGATAACTCATTACCTCGTGACCGGCCGTAGCATCAATCATTTGATCTATACTCAGAAGCAGAAATGAGTCCTTCGGACATGCCTTACTAAGATCTTTAAAATCAATGCACATTCTAAATTTATTTACTTTTTTTGGAACTACAACTACATTCGCTAACCAATCCGAGTATTTGACTTCCCGGGTGGATCTTATATTTAACAATCGGGATACCTTTTCCTTGACAAACCTGCTGCGGACCTCAATAATGGGCCACTTCTTCTAACGTACAAGTGGGAAGCTGAGATCTAGTCCAAGCTTATGGGTAGCCACCTCCGGAGATATACCCGTCATATGTTTATGGGACCAAGCAAAGTAGTCTCTGTTATCTTTTAAATAATTAAGAAATAATTTCGTGAGCTCCGGGGTTAGCCCCATGCTAAGGTGTACCTTTCTTTCCAGTAGGTCCGAATACGAGGCGATCTACTCAAGTTGTTCAACTATAGATTTGGTGGCGTCGGAGTCGTCGGGTGCCTAAAAATATCTCGAAACTCTATACTCGTCCTTGGATTCATCCTCTGGACCCATCTCATTTCTTTCTTCAAGAGGAGTTTGCTGAAGTACCTCTGGGATAGGTTCCAGCTCCTGTGATTGCTACTGGTCATGTGTGGCTATTTCGCTTACTTTGGGCTCCGCGATGACAAACATATCTGCCTGATCCCTTCCGAAGTAGGGAACTTCACTAGCAAGTGCAGAGTTAAGAGAACTACCTTCATATCATGGAGCCATGGCCTACTGAAGATTGTATTATAGTACATGTCACCGTCAATCACGTAGAACTTTTTCTCCTTGAAAACTCCCCTGGCTTCCATAGGCAAATCGATCTCCCCCTTGATAGTTGCACTAAACATGTAAAAACTAGAAAGGGCCCTTGCAGCTGGTATGATTTTCTCTAGTAATCCTATTTATTCCACTACTTTCCAGCTAATGATGTTAGCTAAACTTCCCGAATCGACCATCACACGCTTTACTTAGAAGCAAAAATTAACACGGTGACAACTAAGGCGTCGTTATGCGACATGATGATGCCGGCTGAATCTTCATCAGAGAAAGTAATTGTGCCTTTATCTGGAAATTCCCGACTCTTTTTTCCCAATTTACCCAGACTTCATTTTCTTGGCAGCGGTGAAACTAGTACCAACAATCATGGATCCGCTAAAAATTGTGTTGATAATATGCGGAGGAGCATCCGGAGTGCTCTTCCCCTCTGCAGGTCTAGCTCTCTCATAATTGTTTCTCTCTCTTTCGCTTAAGAATTCCCAAAGATCCTTCTGTTGAGCATGTTGGCCACCTCCTCTTGGAGATATCTGGAATCTGTGGTCTTATGCCCATGGGTTCCATGGAAGTCACACCACACTGTCTGATCCCTAGTGTTAGGATCGAATCGTAGAGTTTTAGGAGGGCATGACGCTGGATGGGTCGTTGGCACGACCACTATTTATGCTTCATCGATGGTAAAGCTGTAATATTCAAGTTTTGAATATTTTGTCCCTTTTAAAGAGGACCTCAAAAAATTATTCCTGATTTGGTTCTGCAATCAGTGGCTGTTTTTACCGTGGTTCTCTTTCTTTTTTTCATTCTGCTTCTCTAGCGATAGAATGGACTGCCACTGGTTACTTCGGGGGGGGGGGGGGGGATAAAGGGGAAATGATTCTTTGAAGAACTCCGATCTGGCCCGAAACTTTTGCCCGTCTTACTAGGGAGTTCCTCGGAGAGAGTCCCTAGCAGGTCATCCTATACCTGCATTATTGACTCATACCTATCATGAACGTCTTCCCAGGTTGTAGCCTGAAACGCCAAGATATTTTCTTTGAGTTTCAGGTGTAACGACCCGCTCGGTCGTTATTGCGTTTTGACATTTTTGCCCTCGTTGACCTATCCTCTAGCTTTATTAGTAAAATTTTGACCCGCAGGGACAAGTGGTACGGTTCCCTAAGCAAGGGAGTGAGTTGTGATGTGACTTTTGGAAAAGTTTGCTTTTAAGTGAAAACTGTTTGACTCATAGTTGACTTTTGGGTAAACAGACTTTTTGCAGAAATCCGTCAATTCCAAGAGGTCTGAATGATCATTTGAGACTAATTGGTGGATTTGGTAGGTTCCCAATTGTTATATCCCGCCTTTTTGCATAATCGGAAAATTCAAAATAATTGTGAGTTATGAGAAAGAAGGCCATGTTTGAATTTTTCTTAGTAGGTGTGTGGCGGATATGGAAGCTTGAATGCGGAAACAATGGAGAAGGCCTAAGGGCAAAATTGGAATTTTGGAAATTTGTTTCGGAAATTACAAACTAAGATTTATGAAGAATTGGGCCAAAAAAAAATAATAAGAAAAAGGCCCAAATAAGGGAGGCCCAACCGGCCACTATATGGCCCAAGCTTTAGTGTAATTAATTTT